>NC_134093.1:90916148-91223583 GCF_000715075.1 Nicotiana tabacum | reverse complement strand
AATATAGGCCAAACAAGCTAGATATCCCTTCTCGGTCATACGTCGAGCCTTCACATAAGAAATAACCCTGATAGTAGAATGGCCAAGAGTCTTTCTCACTCTAATCGAGGCACTCCTGGTATGGCTAAGGTCACTGTCTTGGCGTAACAATCCAATATAGCATGATAAGGTGACAACCAATCCATGCCCAAAATAACATCAATATCTACCATATCAAGAAGTAGGAGATCTATACTAGCCTCAACACCCCAATAGTGATCACACATGAGAGATAAACACGATCTACAATAATAAAATCTCACACAGGCGTCGACACATACATATGAGCACTTAAAGAATCACGAGGCACAACCAGATATGAAGCAAAATAGGATGATACGCAGGAATAAGTAGAGCCCGGATCAAATAGAACTAAAGCATCTCTATGGAAAACTGGAAAAATACCTGTGATAATGGCGTCAGATGACTCGGCCTTAGGTCTAGATGGGAATGCATAAAAATGGGACTGGGCCCCACCACTCTGACCTCCGCCTCTTGGACAGTCTCGAGCTGGCTGGCCTCCACCTCTAACGACCTGACCTCCATCTCTAATAGCCCGACCTCCACCTCTAGAACCCTGACTCCCGCCTATAGCTAGCTGAACGGGCGGTGAAGCAACCGGTGCCGAAATCATAGCATGAGAACTTTGTTATGGCATGCTGCTCGACAATCTAGGGCAATACCTCCTAATGTGACTTGTACCCCCATACTCAAAACACCCTCCTGGCTGTTGCGGTTGCTGAAGCTGATACTGACCCGGACGGGCCGGATAACCACTATGGTAACTCTGGATCGGAGACGCACCAATAGGAACGGATGGTGCACTGTAGGCTAGCTGCCCATGACGAGATACATAAGGACCACGACTGCCCGAAGCACCGTGAGATGCCTAAAGTGCTGACTAAAATGGCCTGGGAGGATGGACTCTACCAAAAGTACTCCTGCCTCCAGATGTATCACGACCCAAATCTAACCCCTGTCGTGATGGCGCCTATCGTGGAACTAGGCAAGCCGACTCATTTCCAAAACAACCCGATATTTTCATTTTTAAAGAAAATTTCAAGGTTATTTAACATAAACCTTCATTTAAAGAGTTCAAATCAAAGAAAAACAAAAGTGCAGAAAAGAAAAGCCCGACATCGGGGTGTCACTAGTCATGAATATATACTACAATCTGTCTAACAATATCAAGGCTAACTCAACCCGGAAAATAGCTAAATACAACTAGAGAAAGATAAGAGGGAGAAGAGCAGGGGTTGCGATCGTCAAACAGCCACCTTGCTATCTCCAAGAAAATCTGCAACCAGAACACTCAATAACCGCTACCATATCCAGCTACACCTGGATCTGTACACAAGGTGCAGAGACTAACGTGAGTACGCCAACTCAGTAAGTAACAACAATAAATAAAGACTGAGCAGTAGTGACGAGCAATAAAGCACAAAACATTCATGTTAGGAAATCTCAGTAAAATACCATATGCTCTTAAAAATCAGGATTTGAATCAAGCATCTCGTTTAAACCCAATTCCAGTAAAAAATCATTTAAAGACATTTTTCCAACAGTTTTTCAAACAAAGGCTCAATGCAAAGGTGAGCAAAAATGATGAAATCATAAACAGACCTTCGGGCAAACCTCACAGTCACTCGTGCCACTCGGGCATACCTCACAATCACTCTTGCCACTCGGGCATACCTCACAATCACTCTTGCCACTCGGGCATACCTCACAATCACTCTTGCCACTCGGGCATACCTCATAATCACTCTTGCCTCCCAGTCACTCAGCACGCGGCACTCGGTACTCGGTACTCGCACTCAGTAGGTACCTGCGCTCACTGGGGGTGTGTACAGACTCCGGAGGGACTCCTTTAGCCCAAGCGCTATAATCTGCACGGACAACTCACGTGCGATAATAATAAAGTATGCTGCAGGCGAGCAACCCCGATCCACACTCATCCTCACAAATCAGGCCTTCGGCCTCACTCAGTCATAAAGTATGTTGCAGGCGGGCAGCCCCGATCCACACTCATCCTCACAAATCAAGTCACTCGGGCATTTCAGTAAAACATGGCATTCGGCCCAAAATATTTATGTGCATCAAAATAGAGTCATAAAACTGAGTTATGCGGTAAACAAGTATAAACATGACTGAGTATAGATTTTCAATCGAAAACAGTGAAACGATGATAAGAAACAGCCCCAAAGGGTCCAAACATGGCATTCAGCCCAATTTACAGAAAATCTTTCTAAATCATATAAGTATCAATGGTTTCAACAAAGTATGCAACTTTACAGTTGCTACGAGACGGACCAAGTCACAAATCCCCAATAGTGTACGCCCACACGCCCGTTACCTAGCATGTGCGTCACTTTAAAATAATAGAATGATACGAAATCCGGGGTTTCATACCCTCAGGACTAGATTTACAATCATTACTTACCTCAAAACGTGAAACATTTTACTCTGCTATGCCTTTTCCTCGTGAATTGGTTTCCAAACGCCTCAAATCTGGTCATAAATAATTCGTTTCAGTCAATAAAATTCATTGGAATTAATTCCACAAGATAATAATGATTTTCCATAAAAATTCGAAAATTAGCTCAAAAGTTGCCCGTGGGGCCCACGTCTCGGAACTCGACAAAAGTTACAAAATCCGAAATCCCATTCAACCACGAGTCTACCCATACCAATGTTACAAAAATCTGACCTCAACTCGACCCTTAAATCTACAAATCTTATTTCCAAATTTCTAAGTTCTAATCTCCGATTTACACCTCAAAATCATGTAATCTAGTCGGATTATTCGATGATAATTCAATATTATGGAGTAGAATGATCACAAGGGACTTACCTCAAGTTTTCCTTGAAAATATATCAAAAATTGCCTCTTTTCAAGCTCCAATTTGTCAAAAATGGCAAATGGGACGAAGTCCCTGTTTTTATAATTTTGCCCAGACATCCTCGGTTCTGCCTCGATCTTGGCCTTCGATCGAGGTCCTCGATCCTGGTCCTCGTTCCTGTCCCTCGATCCTGGTTCTCGATCCTGGTTCTCGATCCTGGCCCTCGATTACGACTTCGACCCGGCCTTCGACCGTGACCCTCGACCCTGGGCTCGATCATGCCTTCGATTATGGCCCTTGACTCTGGGCTCGATCATGGCTTCGATCGTGGCCCTCGACCCTGAGCTCGATCTGGGCTTCGGTCGTGGCCCTCGACCCTGAGCTCTATCTGGGATCACATCTGGGCTCGATTTCTGGGTAGAAGCAATTTCCAATAGAAGGAAATTGCAGCAGCTGTTCTAGTTCAATTTTTGATCCGTTAACCATCCGAAACTCACCCGAGGCCCTCGGGACCTCAACCAAATATACTAACAAGTCCTAAAATATCATACGAACTTAGTCGAATCCTCAAATCACCTCAAACAATGCTAAAACCATGAATTACACCCCAATTCAAGCCTAATGAACTTTGAAATTTCTAATTTCTACAAACAACTACGGAACCTATCAAATCACGTCCGATTGACCTCAAATTTTGCACACAATTCCAAAATGACATAACAGAGGTATTCCGATTTTCAGAATCGGATTCCAAACCCGATATCAAAAAGTCAACCCCCCGGTCAAATTTCTCAAAAATAAAACTTTTGGCATTTCAAGCCTAATTCCTCTACGGACTTCCAAATAATATTCCGGGCAGGCTCCTAAGCCCAAAATCACCATACGGAGCTATTGGAATCATCAAAATTTAAATTCGAGGTCGTTTACACATAGGTCCATATCCGGTCCATTTTTCTAACTCAATTATTTTTCAATTATGAGACTAAGTGTCTCATTTCACTTCGAGTTCCTTCCGGACTCGAACCAACTAACACAATATAACATAATATAGCCGAATAACACAAAAAGAAGTAGAAATGGGGAAAATAGGGTTATAACTCTCAAAACGACCGGCCGGGTCGTTACATCCTCCCCATCTTAAACATTCTTTCGTCCTCGAACGGGTCTAGAAACATACCTGGAGTCTCAAATAGGCATGGATATCCGCTCCGCATCTCCCGCTCGGTCTCCCAGGTGGCCTCCTCCACAGGCTGACCTCTCCATTGCACCTTCACTGAAGCCATATCCTTTGACCTCAACCTTCAAACCTGTCGATCCAAAATAGTCACCGGCTCCACATCATAAGTCATATCACCCTCCAATTGAACCGTGCTGAAATCCAAAACATGGGACAGATCTCCAATATACTTCCGGAGCATGGAAACATGAGACACTGGATGCACACTCGACAAGCTGGGTGGCAAGGAAAGCTTATAAGCCACCTCTCATATCCTCTGAAGCACCTCAAAAGGCCCAATGAACCGGGGGCTCAACTTGCCCCTCTTCCCAAACCTCATAACACCCTTCACGGGTGATACCTTCAGCAAAACCTTCTCCCCAACCATAAAAGACACATCACGGACCTTCCTATCCACGTAGCTCTTCTGCCTAGACTGCACCGTGCGAAGTCGCTCCTGAATTAATTTCACTTTATCTAATGCATCCTGGACCAAGTCTGTACCTAAGAGCCTAGCCTCACCCGGCTCAAACCATCCAACCAGAGATCTACACCTCCTCCCATACAAAGCCTCGTACGGAGCCATATGAATACTCGACTGATAACTGTTGTTATATGCAAACTCCGCGAGTGGCAGAAACTGGTCCCATGAACCCCCAAAGTCAATGACACAAGCACGCAACATGTCCTCCAATATATGAATAGTGTGCTCGGACTTCCCGTCCGTCTGAGGGTGAAAAGTTGTGCTTAACTCAACCTTAGTACCCAACTCTCGTTGCACGGCCCTCCAAAACTGTGATGTGAACTGAGTACCCCTATCTGAAATGATGGAAACTGGAACACCATGCAGGCGAACGATCTCTCGGATGTAAATTTCAGCCAACCGCTCTGAAGAGTAAGTAGTACCAAATTGAATGAAGTGCGCGGACTTGGTCAGCCGATCCACAATAACCCAAATAGCGTCGAACTTCCTCGAAGTCCGTGGGAGCCCAACTACAAAGTCTATAGTGATCCGCTCCCACTTCCATTCTGGGATCTCTAACCTCTGAAGCAAGCCACCCGGTCTCTGATGCTCATACTTAACCTGCTGACAGTTTAGACACCGAGACACAAACCCAACTTTATCATTCTTCATCCGCCTCCACCAATAGTGCTGTCTCAAATCCTGGTACATCTTCGCGGCACCCGGATGGATGGAATACCGCGAGCTGTGGGCCTCCTCAAGAATCAGCTCTCGAATCCCATCTCCATTAGGCACGCATATCCGGCCCTGCATTCTCAACACCCCGTCATCACCAATAGTCACATCCCTAGCATCACCTCTCCGAACCCTGTCCTGAAGAACGAGCAAGTGAGGGTCATCATACTGACGCTCCCTGATACGGTCATAAAGAGAAGACCTGAAGAACATACAAGCCAATACCCGACTAGGCTCCGAAATATCCAATCTGACAAGCTGGCCTGCTAAGGTCTGAACATCTAATGCCAAAGGTCTCTCTGCTGATGGAAGATATGCTAAACTCCCCAAACTCTCTGCCCGATGACTCAAAGCATCGGCCACCATATTGGCCTTCCCCGGATGGTACAAAATAGTGATATCATAGTCCTTAAGAAGCTCCAACCATCTACGCTGATGCAAATTAAGATCCTTCTGCTTTAACAGATACTGTAGACTTCAGTGATTAGTATAGATCTCATAATGAACCCCATACAAATAATGACGCCAAATTTTCAAGGCGTGAACAATGGCTGCTAACTCAAGATCATGGATAGGATAGTTCTTCTCATGGGTCTTCAACTGGCGCGAGGCATAGGCAATCACCCTACCCTCCTGCATCAAAACACAACCAATGCCTATCCTCGAGGCATCACAATACACGGTGTAAGAACCTGAAGCTGATGGCAAAACTAACACTGGAGTTGTGGTCAAAGCAGTCTTGAGCTTCTGAAAGCTCTTCTCACATTCATCTGACCACCTGAATGGAGCACCCTTTTGGGTCAATTTGGTCAAGGGCAATGCAATAGATGAAAATCCCTCCACAAAGCGACGGTAGTAACCCGCCAAACCAAGAAAGCTCCTAATCTTCGTGGCTGAGGACGGTCTGGGCTAACTCTGCACCGCCTCTATCTTCTTCGGATCCACATGAATACCCTCACTGGACACCACGTGCCCCAAGAATGCTACTGAACTGAGCCAAAACTCGCATTTGGAGAACTTTGCATAAAGCTTCTACTCCCTCAATCTCTGTAATATAATATTTAAATGCTGAGTGTGCTCCTCCTGGCTACGGGAGTACACCAGGATGTCATCAATAAATACAACAACGAATGAGTCCAAATAGGGCTGAAATACACTGTTCATCAAATGCATGAACGCTTCTGGGGCATTGGTCATCCCAAAAGACATCACCAAGAACTCATAATGGCCATATCGTGTTCTGAAAGCTGTTTTAAGAATATCTGAATCCCGAATCTTCAGTTGGTGATAACCGGACCTCAAATCAATCTTAGAGAACACCCTCGCTCCCTGAAGCTGGTCGAATAAATCATCAATACGAGGTAAAGAATACTTGTTCTTGACTGTGACCTTGTTCAACTACCTGTAATCAATACACATTCTCATGGAACCATCCTTCTTTTTCACAAATAGAACCGGTGCACCCCAAGGTGACACACTAGGCCGAATAAACCCCTTATCAAGGAGTTCCTGAAGCTATTCTTTCAATTCTTTCAACTTCATCGGTGCCATACGATACGATGGAATAGAAATGGGCTGAGTGCCCGGCACCAAATCAATACTAAAGTCAATATCCCTGTCAGGCGGCATGCCCGGTAGGTCTGCATGAAACACATCCGGAAATTCACGTACCACCAGAACAGAATAAATGACAGGAGTCTCTACACTAACATCCCTTACAAAAGCCAAATAAGATAGGCAACCCTTCTCAACCATGCGCTGAGCCTTCAAATATGAAATCACCCTACTTGGTACATAATCTACAGAACCGCTCCACTCAACCCTCGGAATTCCCGGCATAGCCAACGTCACTATCTTAGCGTGACAATCTAGAACAGCATGACATGGAGATAACCAATCCATACCCAATATCACATCAAAGTAAACCATACTAAGCAATAATAGATCTACTCGGGTCTCCAGACCCCTAATAGTCACCGCACATGACCGATATACGTGGTCCACAATAATAGTATCGCCCACAGGAGTAGATACATATATAGATGAAACTAAGGACTCACGGGGCGTATCCAGAAAATGGACGAAATACGAGAAAACATATGAATACATGGAACTAGGGTCAAATAATACTGAGGCATTTCTGTGGCAAACTAAGACAATACCTGTAATCATAGTATCTGAAGCAATAGCATCTGGTCTGGCAGGGAGAGCATAGAAATGGGCCTGACCACCCCTGATTTGCCTCCCCCTCTAGGGCGACCCCTAGCTGACTGACCTCCACCCCGAGTTGACTGGGCGGATGGTGAAGTAGCTGGTGTTGTAGTCGGAGGCTGACTCCTCTGCTAAGATAGACCTCCATGATGATGAGGACACTGCCTCCACATATGCCCAAGCTCCCCACAATCAAAATAACTCCCTGGTGCTGGCGGCGGAAACTGAAGGGAACCCCTAGCACCAGGATGACTAGTAGAAGAACCTGGCATGGAAGAGCCCTGAGCAGGTGGAGCACGGGATGAACTCTGAACTGGAATGGCACTAAGTGATGAGTGGCCCTGATGAGAACTGTGAGAACCATGGCTAGATGATGCACCCCGATGAAATGGCCGAGTTGACTGAGCATGTCTAAAATAAAGACCTATACCGTGCTGGAACTGACCCACAAAAGGAGCACCGCTGAATCCACCTTGACCACGAGGCCTCTTAGCCTCCCGCTCAACTCTCTCCTGACCGCGAACCATCTCAATCTGCCGAGCAATGTCGACAACCTCATCAAAGGTAGCACCCGAAACTCACTCCCTGGTCATGAGCAACTGTAGCTGATAAGTGAAGCCATCAATAAAGCTCATGATCCTCTCTCTGTCCGTGGGAACCAACCAGATAGCATGACGGGCCAACTCGGAGAACCGCATCTCATACTGCGTAACAGATATATCACCCTAGCGGAGCCGCTCAAATTATCTATGCAACTCCTCTCTCCGGGATCGAGGCACGAACTTCTCCAAAAAGACCACGGAGAACTGCTTCCAAGTAAGGGGTGTTGCGCCAACAGGACTACGCCTCTCGTAAGTCTCCCACTATCTGAGTGCAGCCCCAGAAAATTGAAAGGTAGTGAATGAGACCCCAAAAGTCTCCAAAATACCAGCAGTACGGAGTATCCTCTAACACCTGTCCAAAAAGTCCTGAGCATCCTCTCTCTCTGTGCCACTGAAAGGTGGTGGCTGAAGTCTCCCAAACCTCTCCAACCTATGTTGATTATCCTCAGGCATAGCAGGAACCATATAATCCTGAGCAACAATAACCGGTTAGGTTGGTGGTAGCTCTGGTGTCTGAAGTCCCTGAATAACCTGCTCGGGTGTGAGAGCGACAGGAGTCTGAGTGCCTCCCCTGGCCTGAGAAGTGGTTGCGGCCGTCGAAATAGAGACCGCCTGAGCAAGGCTAGTACACGCTGTCATAATCTGAGCTAGGGCCTCCTGAAGGCCTGGAATCACAATAGGCACAGGTGGTGCCTGAGCTGGTGCATCAACAACTGGAACTTGGTCCTGATCTGGGACAACCGGTGGATCTGTAGGTACTGCCCCAACTGTTGTACGGGCTGCACCTCTGCCCCTACCATGGCCTCTACCGCGGCCTCGGCCTCTCGCGGCCCTGGCTGGTGGTACTGGTAGCTGGCCCTCCTGACCGGTAGCACGAGTCCTCACCATCTGTGAGAGAATGAAACAACAGATGTTTAGTTACTAGAATCAACAAATTCGCACGACAAGAATTCAAGAATGTGGAGTTTCCTAAAGGTTCTGCAGCCTCCTGAAGATAAGTACAGACGTCTCTGTACCGATCCACAAGACTCTACTAAACCCGCTCATGACTCATGAGACCTATGTAACTTAGGCTCTGATACCAATCTATCACGACCCAAAACTAACCCCTATCGTGATGGCGCCTATCGTGGAACTAGGCAAGCCGACTCATTTCCAAAACAAACCGATATTTTTATTTTTAAAGAAAATTTCAAGGTTATTTAACATAAACCTTCATTTAAAGAGTTCAAATCAAAGAAAAATAGAAGTGCAGAAAAGAAAAGCCCGACATCGGGGTGTCACTAGTCATGAGCATATACTACAATCTGTCTAACAATATCAAGGATAACTCAGCCCGAAAAATAGCTAAATACAACTAGTGGAAGATAAAAGGGAGAAGAGCAGGGGCTGCGATCGCCAAATAGCTACCTTACTATCTCCAAGAAAATCTGCAACCAGAACACTCAATAACCGCTACCATGTCCAGCTACACCTGGATCTGCACACAAGGTGCAGGGAGTAACGTGAGTACGCCAACTCAGTAAGTAATAATAATAAATAAAGACTGAGCAGTAGTGATGAACAATAAAGCATATAACATTCATGTCAGGAAATCTCAGTAAAATACCACATGCTCTTAAATATCAGGATTTGAATCAAACATCTCGTTTAAACCCAGTTCCAGTAAAAAAAATCATTTAAAGACATTTTTCCAACAGTTTTCCAAACAAAGGCTCAATGCAAAGGTGAGCAAAAATGATGAAATCATAAACAGCCCCTCGGGCAAACCTCACAGTCACTCGTGCCACTCGGGCATACCTCACAATCACTCTTGCCACTCGGGCATACCTCACAATCACTCTTGCCACTCGGGCATACCTCACAATCACTCATGCCTCCCAGTCACTCAGCACTCGGCACTCGCACTCAGTAGGTACATGCGCTCACTGGGGGTGTGTACAGACTTCGGAGGGGCTCCATCAGCCCAAGCGCTATAATCTGCACGGACAACTCACGTGCGATAATAATAAAGTATGCTGCAGGCGGGCAACCCCGATCTACACTCATCCTCACAAATCAGGCCCTCGGCCTCATTCAGTCATAAAGTATGCTGCAGACGGGCAGTCCCGATCCACACTCATCCTTACAAATCAAGCCACTCAGGCATTTCAGTAAAACAGGGCATTCGGCCCAAAATATTTATGTGCATCAAAATAGAGTCACAAAACTAAGTTATGTGGTAAACAAGTATAAACATGATTGAGTATAAATTTTTAATCGAAAACAGTGAGAGGATGATACGAAACAGCCCCTAAGGGTCCAAACATGGCATTCAGCCCAATTTATAGAAAATCTTTCTAAAACATATAAGTATCAATGGTTTCAACAAAGTATGCAACTTTACAGTTGCTACGGGACGGACCAAGTGATACAATCCCCAATAGTGCATGCCCACACGCCTGTCACCTAGCATGTGCGTCACTTCAAAATAGTAGAATGATACAAAATCCGGGGTTTCATACCCTCAGGACTAGATTTACAATCGTTACTTACCTCAAAACGTGAAATTTTTTACTCTGCTATGCCTTTTCCTCGTGAATCGGTTTCCAAACGCCTCGAATCTGGTCATAAATAATTCGTTTCAGTCAATAAAATTCATTGGAATTAATTCCACAAGATAATAATGATTTTCCATAAAAATCTAAAAATTAGCTCAAAAGTCGCCCGTGGGGCCCACGTCTCGGAACTCGACAAAAGTTACAAAATCTGAAATCCCATTCAACCACGAGTCTACCCATACCAATTTTACCAAAATCCGACCTCAACTCGACCCTCAAATCTACAAATCTTATTTCCAAATTTCTAAGTTCCAATCTCCGATTTACACCTCAAAATCATATAATCTAGTCGGATTATTCGATGATAATTCAATATTATGGAGTAGAAATGATCACAAGGGACTTACCTCAAGTTTTCCTTGAAAATATATCAAAAATCACCTCTCTTCAAGCTCCAATTTGTCTTTGTCCCTGTTTTTATAATTCTGCCCAGACATCCTCGGTTCTGCCTCGATCTTGGCCCTCGATCTTGGCCTTGGATCGAGGTCCTCGATTCTGGTCCTCGGTCCTGGCCCTCGATCCTGGTTCAAGATCCTGGTTCTCGATCCTGGCCCTCGATTACGACTTCGACCCGGCCTTCGACCATGACCCTCGACCCTGGGCTCGATCATGCCTTCGATCGTGGCCCTCGACTCTAGGCTCGATCATGGCTTCGATCGTGGCCCTAGACCCTGAGCTCAATCTGGGCTTCGGTCGTGGCCCTCAACCCTGAGCTCGATCTGGGCTCACATCTGGGCTCGATTTCTGGGCAGAAGCAATTTCCAACATAAGGAAATTGCTGCAGCTGTTCTAGTTGAATTTTTGATCCGTTAACCATCCGAAACTCACCCGAGGCCCTCGGGACCTCAACCAAATATACAAACAAGTACTAAAACATCATACAAACTTAGTCGAATCCTCAAATCACCTCAAACAACGCTAAAACCATGAATTACACGGACCATCTCGATCCGTCTAGCAATCTCTACGGCCCTCTGAAAAGAAATATCATCTCCAGTCTCCTTGGCCATTTGTAGCCTGATACTGAAAGTGATCCCATCAATGAATCTCCTCACTCTCTCCTCTCAATAGAGAGCAAGACAATGGCATAGAGATCTAGGTCCATAAATCGAGTCTCATACTGGGTGAAAGTCAAGCCACCCTATTGAAGGCACTCAAACTGCCTGCGATACTTCTCTCTCAGAGTGAAAGGAATGAATTTCTCTAGAAATAGCTGTGAAAACTGATCCCGGGTAAGTGAAGGAGAACCAGCTGGTCTGGTCAACATATAATCTCTCCACTATCTCTTGGCAGAACCGGTCATCTGGAACACTACAAAGTCAACCTCATTGGTCTCAACAATACCTATGTTGCGCAACACCTTGTAACAACGGTCCAAGTCCTGTGATACCAACTTGTCACAAACTCGTGAAATCTAAGTAACCTAGTGCTCTGATACCAACTTGTCACGACCCATAATCCCAACCTCGGGATCATGATGGCACCTAACATCTACTTTCTAGGCAAACTGACGTGAAACAGAAAATTAACTGATTTTAACAATTTATAACAAGATATTAACAATGATAACAACATAAGTTTGAAGGAGAGTAAAATGATACCGAACAACGAAGTCTAAACATAAACAGAAACTGGTGTCACGAGTACATGAACGTCTAGAGTGCTACAAATATGGTCTGAACAAAGTACATTGTTTTGAAACTCAATAAATAGTAAAGATAGGAGGGAAGGGGACTTCAGGGTTGCGGACGTCGGGAAGTTGTACCTCAAGTCTCTGACAACGACTGAATCAGAGCAAAAGCTACTGAACGCTGCTAGGACCAACTACGGTATCTGCACAAGAAGTGCAGAGTGTAGTATGAGTACAACCGACCCCATGTACTCTGTAAGTGCCGAACCTAACCTCGACGAAGTAGTGATGAGGCTAAAGCGGTCACTTACAATAACCTGTACGCAGTAATAATAATAATAATAATAATAACAGGAAAAGAAGCAGGAAGTGGAAGTAAAGCAATTAACTAATGAAAATGAACTCAACCCTTAATATCAGAAGGCCCAGAATAACACGTCTCATAATCTCATTTAAAAAATGTCGAGGCCAACTCAAAACTAACAACGAGTACCACATATATCAACCGTTGCGGCACACAACCCATCCCACCGTACCATCATTTATCAATGTCAAGTACCAGATGTACAATCCGTTGCGGCGCCCAACCTGATCCCACCATATCATTATTTATCAGTATTAAGTACCACGTATACAATCCGTTGTAGAGCACAACCCGATCCCACTATTTCTTCATTTATCAATATCATAATCGGCCCTTATTCCACCATTTCAATTCATTATCTTTCAATTTCCGTTGCAGCGTGCAATCCGCTACCCAAACAATTTCAATTAACATAAAAAATCCAATAACTCAATTTATAAGATATTCTACATCAAAAGAGTAAAAGTACAAGGCAATAAAGGACCACATGATAATCAGAGAATGCAACAAATA
Organism: Nicotiana tabacum; assembly: GCF_000715075.1. Classification (NCBI taxonomy): domain Eukaryota; kingdom Viridiplantae; phylum Streptophyta; class Magnoliopsida; order Solanales; family Solanaceae; genus Nicotiana; species Nicotiana tabacum. Next base: position 91,210,367 of record NC_134093.1, on the reverse strand, counting down.
TTACAAAAATAATAGGACATGTAAATCATGTGACAATCAAAATAAGCAAGCAAAGCAATTAAAGGCAAGTAGCAAATAAGCATGGAGTCATGGAAGAGACGAACAATTTAATACGAGAATGATAAAATGACAAGTAACAATTATGTCATAGAAGTCAAATAAAGCATGTAACAATTAAGGCATGGAAAGATAATTCCTGAAATAGCAAAAAACATGGAAAACACATATTTCAACGGCGTATATACACTCGTCACCTCACATATACTCGTTTTCTCACATAGTCCACACAACACATAGTTCAAAACTTCCTAATTCCCTCAAGTCAAGGTTAGATACAACACTTACCTCACTCTGCAATCAAATCAAAGCTCAACGGGGCCTTTCCTCTAAAATTAGTCTCCAAAAAAATCAAATCAAACCAAATATAGTTCAAACAATTCAAAATAAGCTTTAGAAACTACCCACGAGTGAAAAAGATTCAACATTTAATGATTTCGGAAAAACTCAACAAAAGTCAATCCAAGGCCCGCTTGATCAAAACTCGAGATTCAGACCAAAACCCGATTACCCATTCACCCCTAAGCCCGATTATGTGATTAGTTTCAAAATCCGACCTCAATTTGAGGTCTAAATCTCAATTTCTCAAAATCTCCAATTTTAACCTAAATCCCTAATTTTTGCCATGAAAAGCATAGATTAAAGGTTAACAATCAATGGGTGTTTGTGGAAATGGAAGAAAACAAGTTAAAATCTCATAACCTATGAAGTTGGGATGAAAATTCTCTTCAAAATCGCGTCTAGGCCGAACTCAAACTTGAAAATGGTGAAAATGAGGAAAAACCCAACTTTCAGCTATTTTATTAACTAGGCGTCAAGTGCTCTTCGCGTTCGCGAAGAACAACGGCTAGAAATACGTGTTCGCTATGTCACCTTCGTGTTCGCGATGTCACCTTCGCATTTGCGAAGGCTTAGCTCCCCCCTGCCTTCACGTTCGCGAGGCATAGCTCGCGTTCGCGTAGAGTAACAACCCACCTCCCCTAGGATCCCACAAAGCTTCGCGTTCGCGAAGGGTAAGCCCCCCTCCACTTTACGTTCGTGAAGATTAACTCCACCCAAGTCCCAATTTCCCCTTTGTGGTCACGAGAGTAGCTTCGCGATCGCGAAGCACAAAATGTCACACATCAGCAGATAGCTGAAACCAGCAAATTCCTAAGTCCGAAATGGTCTGTAGCCTATCCAAAATTCACTCGAGTCCCTCGGAATCCAAACCAAACATGCACACAAGTGTAATAAAATCATACGAACTCGCTCGAGCGATCAAAATACCAAAATAACACCTAGAACTAAGAATTGGACATCAAAATATATGAAAGTTTTAATGAAACTTAAAAAGTTTCAAATTTACAACAGAGCATCCGAATTATGTCAAATCAACTCCGTTTTGAATCAAATTTTGCATACTAGTCAATAATAGTAAAATGGACCTATACCAAGTCCCGAAATCGAAATCCAAACCCGGTGGCTATAAGTCAGCCTACGGTCAAACTTTAAAATTTTTTAAACCTTTAAATTACTAGTTTTCAACAAATAACGTCAAAATAAGTTAGGGACTTTCGAATACAATTTCGGGCATATGCCCAAGTCTCAAATTAAGATACAGACCCACTGGGACCATCAAAATACTGATTCGGGTCTATTTACATAAAATATTGACCATAGTCAACTCAAATTATTTTTAAGAAAACAATTCACACTTTCTTTAATTTTTCACATAAAGACTTTTCGGAATAAGACATGAACTGCGCACGCAAATCAAAAAATATAAAATGAAGCTAATCAAGGTCTCGAAATACAGAAATAAAGGGCAAAATTCAAAATGACCTATCGGATCATCACAACGAGATGAACCTTAATCATGCCTGGAGAGTATGCTAGAGTTATCACTTGATGATTTGAACATGATGGACTTCTTTTATCGTGTTGGGCTTTCTACTTTCCATAATCATTAATTGTCGTACTTGACTTGTGATTTTGCTATTATTGACTCTTGTTGTTCATGTTTGATATCACAATCGGACTCAACAATAACAACCCAGTGTAATCCCACAAGTGGGGTCTGAGAAGGCCAGGATGTACGCAGCCTTACCCCTACCCTGGAAGGGCAGAGAGACTGTTTCCGATAGACCCTCGGCTAAAGAAGATGGAAGAAGCCCTGATAGCAAGTAATAGCAAGACAATATAATTAGAATAAATCGAAGATAGCAATATAGAATATGAAAGAGGTACCGATAGCAAGTAATAGCAAGACAATATATTAAGAAAATTAAATCCAAGGTAGCAATAGAGAATATGAAAGAAGTACTTCTAGCAAACTACGGAAGTACTGATGGCAAGTTATAACAGAACAAGAAATGCGATAATAGCAAACTAAGGATAAAAGGGGCATCATACTAACACTAATACTATCGAACTAGTGAAGACAAAGGGAAACGCATGACTACCTACTAACCTTCTACCCTAATCTTCAACCTTCACACCTTTCTATCCAGGGTCATGTCCTCAGTTAGCTCAAGTTGCGCCATGTCCCGCCTGATCACCTCTCCCTAAGTCTTCTTTGGCCTACCTCTACCCCTCTTCTTATCCCCCAAAGCCAACCTCTCACACCTCCTGACTGGGGCATCTGTACTTCTCTTTTTAACATGCCCGAACGATCTCAGTCTCGCCTCACGCATCTTTTCCTCCACATGGGCCACTCCCACCTTGTCTCGAATAACTTCATTTCTAATTCTATCCAACCTAGTATGCCCTTACATCCTTCTCAACATCCTCATTTCAGCTACTTTCATCTACTGGATATGGGAGTTCTTGACTGGCCAACACTCTCTCCTATACAACATAGTTGGTCTAACCACTATCTTGTAGAACTTACCCTTAAGTTTCAATGGCACATTCTTATCGAATGACACATTCTTATAGGATGCCACGATCGGACTCAAGAATGATAAATGAACATGTTGAACTGTTATGGAAAGTTGAATTACATGGTTACCCATAGCTATCTTTTATTCATGTTGATATTCATCTGCATTTATTATTTTATCACAGTGCACCTTTATTACATCATCTCATATGCATATATATGAGTTGGAAAGATGGATATTGAAGAAAGTTGAGGATCTGACACAAAAGATATTATGAGGGGATATTGATTATGGATTTCAATATTATTGTAGATCGGATTGCACACTGCAACGGCGCTTGGATTTGGATCCATCTCTCCGAAATCAGGTGATTACCCATGTTACTTTGGGTCATTTATTTTCAGTTCTTTACTCCATTGTCATGGTTAAGGTACATAGGTTGGATTGGTTTGATTTTTTCATTTATCAAACCAAATTAATTATGTTAGATTTTTAAATATAAATCAAATCAAACCAACAACAATCAAGTTTTTTGGTTTTAATTTTTTGAATTTTTCGGTTTGGTTCACTTTTCTCGAGCTTTTTTTACTTGTAGGGTCTCCACAACATAAAACATATAATTAGTGCTGGAAATATTTTTTTTATCCTTGTATGGTACAATAATTGTAGCTCAACAATAATTTATTTCATCGTAATATCGAAAGAGAAGAGCTAGCTTGATGATGATAGCAAAAGAGTGAAAAAATATAGCCTTTAACTGGTTAAAGCTAATGAGGTTTAGACCTAAATGAATAGTATGTTAAAATACAAAAAAATATTTAAAGAAATTAATAAATATTTATAAATTATATTCTAATAATTTTTTTTATGTATATATAATTTTAAAAATGTATATATGTAATGGCGGGTTGATTCCGTTTCGATATAATTTTTTTTAATTAATACCAAATAAAGTTAATTATGGCTAAATATTTTTTCTATACTAAACCAAGCCAGACTAAATCATTGGTCGAGTTTTTTCTCTGTTTAACTCAGACTATCAATTTGGTATGTGCGATTTTCGTTATACACCCTCAGTGATGGTTATTGTTTAACTAGGCTAGAAAGCGACTACGTGTCCGCTTCCCTCATAAACCAAACAGGTCAATCTTTTTTTGGAAAGACTTAGGGTGTGTTTGGTACGAGCGAAAATATTTTTCATGGAACTATTTTCTTAAATAATATTTTCATGAAAAATGAGTGGTTTAATCACTTATGTTCCCTTGTTTGGTTGGTGAGTGAAAAATTTTTTCCGAAAAATATTTGCTTGTAATTGGTTAGAGAGTAGAAAATATATTTTTATGCTATTCTCTTCACCCTCTTCCCCAAGTTCCCATATTTCCTGTGCTCTCCCTCTCCCCCCTCCCCCCCTCCAGACTCAAATACCCAACATTTTCAGGACTCTATATTTTTCAAGAATTAAAATTTGACACGAACCCAAAGAAACTAATGTGTTGCATTACCTTTTTTACGCAAAAGCAACATTGAAATTTGCGCTCGATAACTAAAAAGAAAATACTCTTTTTTGGTTGAAAAGTATTCTTCTACAACATGAAAATAAAGTACTCATTTTGTTGAAGCGAAAAAAAAAATCATTTCTACATCATGAAAAGAAAATACTATTTTTGTTGAAATGAAAAAAAATACTTTTATTACATCATTTTGTTGAAATGAAAGAAAATATTTTTTCTACATCATGAAAAAAAAAATACTCATTTTGTTGAAATGAAAGAAAATACATTAAAAGAAAATAATTTTTCTACATCATGAAAAGAAATTACTTTTTTTGTTAAAATAAAAAAAAATACTTTTTTTAAATCATGAAAAGAAAATACTCATTTGTTGAAATGAAAGAAAGTACTCTATCTATAACATGTAAAGAAAGTATTATTAATAATATTACTATGGGGTGAGGGTGGGGTGGGAGGTGGGGGTGGGGCGGTGTGGGAGTGCGGGTGTGGGGGTGAGTTGGTGGGAATGGGGAATAGGGTAGGAAATATTGAAAAAAAAAATTTGAATTTTTCTCCAATTGAAAGAAAATGAGTTGATGAGAAAAATATTTTTCATAACATTTGAGCCAACCAAACATGAAAAAATTAGAATGCTTCATACAAAAAACACCCTTAATCTAGTCATATGTAAGATTAATAATGTAGTCATTTTTGTAAATTAAAACCTTTCACTTATAGCACCTATAAATTATATTGAAATACATTTTTTTTTTCCAAATTCATTAGTCTATGCTGGACTCTAATAATCAAACCTTTATCTATCAAATAACACACGGGTTAAATGACAGACCACTTTTAGAAAAAACATTTCCGTAATGTGACATACTTAAAGGATTAGATAGTCAATTTAGTCGTGAGAAATTCTGTATAATCAATTTATTCGTGAAATGTATAGCTTTTTAACTGTACCTAAGTGTACGTTTCCAATCGTAATATCTTACTATGGAGTAAATATGTTTCTCCTGCCACATTATATATTATGTAAACATAGACACCTCTCCGTGTTATGAAATAGGAAAAATACACTCTAAAAGGTCAGTGCTTTGGCTCCCTTGCTACTTTGGTTGTTGCCTTTAAAAGGTGAATTTAGGACGAATATGTATGCGTAAGAAACTCTTAAAAATAAATAGAATATTGTAAGATCGCGGTATTTTTGAACGCACTAACTCTAAATCTTAAATTGGTCTCTACGACGGTCTCTTGTGTTTTTACCCCACGTCTTTTTAAATCTTTTTCAATGGTGTAATTCATACAAGGTTCGTGTTGTATTCCTACCAATTTAAACGGAGCGTAATGCTCTTTTACCATTTATAAACCATATGTATAAATTATACTTCTTTTATCCCAATTTATGTGTTACTATTTGACTAGATATGCAGTTTAAGAAATAAATAAAGATTTTTGAAACTTGTGAATCAAAATAATAATTAAATATTTGTGTTATAAATCAACTCATTAAGGGTAAAAGGGAAATCTTAAAGTTAAATTACTTTTAAATATAAAAAGATGATATTCTTTTTGGGACAAACTAAAAAGGAAAGAATGCCACATAAATTAGAATAGAGGGAATACAATAAAACGATTTTACAATCTTTTTATTTTCAGAGTGTCGTCCCAAGATCTTAGCATAGTAGTTGATGTATCGAAATATAATGGGGAAATTTTGGAAAAGAGTAAAAGTAAAGGGAAAGACTAAATTAAAGTAAAAGTAAGGCAAAATGGCTTCCTCGCCATTTAAACTTGTACCTGATTGTTATGTCGGTAAAATAACTTTCAGAACTCCCACATGAACACTTCAACTTGAGCATAAGTGAATTAATAAACACCTTCGACCGTTGACTCAACACATGTGACATCAATTATTCCTAATCAGTTGTTGTGCGTGTATGTCACACATGGTTGGAGCGTGAAACACCTTTTTTCAAGGCCCAACGGTAATAAACCCAGGGGCTATCTATTTACAGGGCTTCTTCTTCCTCGTTTGCCTACAACCTCCATTATTGAGGAACTGAAACTCTGTAGCATATTTTCTCTTCAAATTTTCTACAGATTCAAGTCAATTTTTTTCTTCTTTAGATCGATATTTTATTCTTCAGGTGAATAATGCAATGGAAAGTTGTGTCTTTTATTCTCCATTAAGAGACAAGATTTTTCTATATGATAAAACGCCCTAGCTAATTTTTTAACCCTATATGCCAAATCAGCTATGGAACCGACAAAATTCAGAGAGAATAAGAATTTAGTATGTCATTCCAAAAAGCCTTAATTTTAAACCCTATTAACGAAATAATCATTGCATACATACAAAACATATCTATCATATAAAACATCAATAACACATAAAAACACAAGAAAACAACTAGAAATAACATGAAAGACAACAATCGGACCTTGAATGACTTCTACGTTTCTGGTGAAGGAGAAATCGACGGTGCACAAACCTAGCAGATTCTTGTTTTGGAACCGAGCTTGAAAGAAAAAAAACCCAATGTGTAGATGATCTTGGAGGCGGAAAATCCTAGGTCGTTCATTTCAGACGATTGAAAACTGTTGAGATTTTAGAGTCTTTAAGTAAAAAATGAATGGGAAATAGTCGGTGATTAGTGTGTTTTAGCACCTTACATGTGGTAGGTTTTAATTGGTCTTTTGCTGACTGGATTGCCACGTTTGTCAATTTGTAATGCACATGCTATGATTCAACGGTCAGAGGTGTTTATTAGTTCACTTATGCACAAGTTGAAGTGTTCGTGTAAGTCAAAAATGAATGGGAAATAGTTGGTGATTAGTGTGTTTTCGCACCGTACATTTGGTAGGTTTTAATTGGTCTTTTGCTGACTGGATTGCCACGTTTGTCAATTTGTAATGCACGCGCTATGATTCAACAGTTAGAGGTGTTTATTAGTTTACTTATGCTCAAGTTGAAGTGTTCGTGTAGGAATTCTGAAAGTTTATTTACCGGCATGACAATCGGGTACAAGTATAAGTGGTGAGGAGGCCTTTTTGCCTAAAAGTAAAGCAAGAAAGCCACATCAATTTCTTTTGCCCCGACCATCAAGAGTTGTGGTGATATACATTGTATTCCTCTATCTTTAACTATCGATTTCGAATCTTGAAAATAAATTTTTTTTTTCTTATAGAAAGTGTTTTATATTTAGTAGGTTGCGGGTGCGAATCCAAATGAATCGATGCTTCAAAGCGGGTAAAAAACAGGTGAAAACCCAAAAATAAATCTTTTGGCCCCGGGATAGGATCATAGGATGAGGCGAATGACATAGGGCCATACATTCTCTGACCAGTAGGCCTAGAGAAGACATTCCCAAGTAATAATGGCCATACATGATTTAATGCAGATTTTAGAATCACAAGATTTCTATGAAAAACATTCAATACAATTCACCAAGAAAAGAACACATAATGCAGTACATCACAAAATCATTAACTAGCCTTGGTCCTATATATTCAATATCACCTAACCAAATACCCCTTCACCATTCATAAAGCAACTTTGAAAATATCAAATTTCGCATTTAAATTCCGTGATCCGATATACTCCCTCTGTTTACTTTTACTTGTCTAATATTCTAAAAATATATTTTTACTTTTACTTATCACTTTTAGCATACCAAGAGAAGACAATTTCTTTTTTTCCTGTTACATCCACAGTATTAATTATTCATTTCAAATTATTTTCTCAAATTCATTAAAAATATGTATTAATTAATATGTGTATCATGATAAATTGTGCACTTCATTTATTATTTCTTAAGGGGTGTGCAAAGTTCATAGTGGACAAGTAAAAGTGAACGGAGGAGTATATATATATATATATATATATATATATATATATATATATATATATATATATATATATATATATATATATATATATACTCCCTCCGTTCACTTTTACTTGTCCACTATGAACTTTGCACACCCCTTAAGAAATAATAAATGAAGTGCACAATTTATCATGATACACATATTAATTAATACATATTTTTAATGAATTTGAGAAAATAATTTGAAATGAATAATTAATACTGTGGATGTAACAGGAAAAAAAGAAATTGTCTTCTCTTGGTATGCTAAAAGTGATAAGTAAAAGTAAAAATATATTTTTAGAATATTAGACAAGTAAAAGTAAACAGAGGGAGTATATCGGATCACGGAATTTAAATGCGAAATTTGATATTTTCAAAGTTGCTTTATGAATGGTGAAGGGGTATTTGGTTAGGTGATATTGAATATTTCTATCTAATCAAGTTAATTACATGCAATAAGAGGTACACGTAATTGGTTATAACAAACATCACCCGATAAACCGCGAAATATGATAAATTTCTTGTTATAACATGTGATTTAACATTCAAAAGCTCAAAAGTTCTTTTTAATGTCAATATATAAAATTTAAACTCTTAAAACTTGCCCAACAATATTCCTCTTATATATTTGTTTTCCCCATCAAACCTTACAATTTGCCGATTAGAGCATAAGTGGATCGAGGTGGTTGTGTGCCATTGTGACATATAAAACTAGTGTCGGTTAAGAATTTGAGATTTATGGTAGTCATCTTCTTTGGAAAACGACAACACCATACCAAATATGTGTAGTAGCTCAATTCCATTCAAAATTTTTAAAAAGATCCATTCAAATTTAAATATTCCATCCAAATCCATGCAATGTGCCCAAGTATTAAAGACTTAAAGAGGACCACGCTCTGATAAAAAGGCTATTTTTGCAACCCCAATTGTCAACAGTAATCTTCACTTGCAAACAAGAAAACTTGTGTTGTTTCTGCTCTTTTTGTACATTTACTAATTATAGTACCTTCTATTTCGTACTTAATTCCTTCATTTCCATAATTTATATTTACTTACAAAATGTGGCTGAACTCTAGTTGTACTGACAAGGATGAGAGAGTTCTTGTTCAAGAGGAAGAAGAAGCATTATCGCTACGCGATAATCTGCCTAAAAATGAAGAGAACCAAACAGATGAAAAATTTCCTAGAGGAAGCTTAACACAAGAAGAGTTTGATTTCTGCTCGTTTGGCGGTTCTTTGTTGAAAGAATATTCTGAAATGTGCACCGCAGATGAAGTTTTCTTCCAAGGCCAAATGTTGCCTCTACAATGTTTGCCAAATGATAGCCATAACAATAAATTTTTCAAGGGCGGAACTACATGTAATTATGAACCAGGTTCAATTGAATCCTCTTCCTCGACAAGTTATTCTCAGCAAATAAGGTAACAATTTCATAAATGTCGTTTAAGAATTATTTGATTAAGTTAATCTTTTAATCTATCCTCGAAATGAGTAATAATTGTTGGAGACTCTTAAGAAAATTATATAGTACTGATTTTTTTGGAGAAGGGGTAGATTTAGAAAAAAGTAATGTGTTCTTGGTTTCTTAAAGCGACATTTGTTTTGGCCAAAATGACATTTATAAATGATCAGAGGGAGTATCTATCGATAATAATTGAATTCCCTTAGTCTTTGGCATAATGGAATCTTCTGGATTCTGTTCAACGACTTGGAGCACATCTTTTGTTCTTTCCACTACGTCAAGTAATTGTTACGATCCTGAACAAATAACAAATCCCAATTACAGATATATAAGAACAAAAACTGCTAAGGGCATTTTATCCAACGTAAGCATTTGGATAATCTGGAATGCGACGTGGCATTCCCGTATACTGACAAATGTGATTCAAAAGTTATTTATTTATTTTGTTTTGAATTTTCTTGTTAGAATTTTTTATTCCATCACTGACTAATTCGTACTTTTTCAGAACAGAGTCCAATGTTCCTCGGATTCAAAACCAGTTTCATTCTCAACGAAGACCGACAACCCAGGTTCAATTTTCAAAGATCACACACAGAAACATCAGTAGGTCTAACCCAAAGCCGAAAATATGGAGTCATTTTCGTGTTGGGTTGGTGAAAACGCCAGAAATTGCATTACAGGATCTTAAGATTCGATGCAACAAGGATTTCTTAAGTCAAAATAGCACGAGTAGTAGCAGTAGCAGTTCGAGCAATGACAATAGAAGGAGGATTATATTAAGCAAGAAAAAGAAGCAGAGGAAAAGGGCATTTCTTGGAAGCTGCAAATGTTCAGTGAATTCAGTTGAAATAGTTCCTTCTAAAGTTGTTACAATAAACAGAGTCAGCACCACTATGAATTTGAAAGAGGAAATGAATGACCATAATATTGAAGATAATTATAAGGAAGTTACAGAGATGAAGGAGAACAAAAAGAAACAAATCGGGACACGTCATCGAACGTTTGAATGGTTAAAGCTGCTTTCACTTGAAAGTCCAGCAGATGAAACATAGAGATTTTAAACATCAGTATCACGCATACTTGACATGGGGAGTTTTGGCGTAACTGATAAAGTTGTTTCTAATGATCAGGAGGTCACGGGTTCGAGCCGTAAAAACAACGTCATGCAGAAATGCAGGGTAAGATTGAGTACAATAAACCCTTGCAGCCTCGGACCCTGCGCATAGCGAGAGCTAATTAGTAGATCGAGCTGCTTTTTTTTATCACGCATGCTTTAACTTTTGGTTCAGTTTACTGTTCTTTTTCTTGATGTATGTATGTAGACCTTTTTTTATGTGTTATGATATGTTTCACTTTTATTCCTGTTCACGTTTTGAAGAGGCAATAGTGATCTACAACTAGGGTGTTCATGTGCATTGTGATTATTAGGTATTGGCCATCTTTTTTACTCGTTAGAATGAGTACATAAGTAATTGAAAAAGAATTAACCTAAATAGCTGCCCATGTGACAGTTTAAACCAAAGATAACATGCGAATATATAGTATATGTATATTCTGTATATAATGTGTATAACTATGATCAATTGAAGATCACGCTTATTTATGCAACAGGTCAGCTATTTGCGTAAAGATTTTGTTGGTAATTTGGGTTTGAGTTGTGGGTCGCCCATGTGGACTGACCCGGCCCGTCTAGAAAGGGGATAAGGAAGTTACCCTGGCAGATTAAATCAATACAACCACTATTAGTAGTGGGGTAATTAATGTATAGAGTGTGATAAAAAATCCAAAAAAACTACTCTCTGAATCTGCCCAAGAAGTAACGTACTTCTTCTCTTTCTTGAAGGAATTTCTAAATTTCTTTCTTCTCCAAAATACACACATAGATAAAGAGATATTTAGTTGGTGGGAATACAGTTTGTTTCCTAGTGATTCAAAGGTTGATTTGGGGTAATTCTTACGGTGGTGAGTTCAACGGTTTTCGCTGCGTCAACAAGGTACACAACTCGTTATTCTCGCCCCTCATTTTATCTGACAATGGTATCACAGCAATGTATGGTGTATATATTCTAGTTTAAATACATAGTTGAATGAAGTGATTTGTTATTTTAAAGATACGACGGAGTCAGCCGCTTTGCCTGCGATATTCACCACTGTCTTTGGTTTTTTCTGTTTTAGCGGAAGCAGTGGTAGTAGGTCCTTAGTCCTACCCAATTTAATCTTTCCACTTTAACCACAAAATTAACAATAAGTTGTTTCCTCCCAAGTATCAAAGATGATTTGATTGTTATGATCTTGGTATTTGATTCCAAAAAGTAAAAAAATTTCCGTAAGAAGGAATACGCACTAGTTAAGATGTTAACATTGCCAACTGTTACGTTTTAATTTCATTCCTATATAAAAGGAGATGATGTTGCAGAATGAAGAACTTAGGCAATGTGTCGGTCTTCCACAAGGTTAATAAATAATAAATGCAATTGATCCTAAGTGAAGGGCTTAATCCAAGTCTTAAGTCATTCCTGTGGCTGTTACTTAAGTGGTCCTGAAAGGGTCGAAAATTTATAAAGGAGAATATGACCCTTAAACTTAATTTCTCTTCTATGAGTTATTATGACATATGTTGTCATATAGAATAGTTATAAAATTCATTATAATGTTTCCTTGTTCCCATTTCAGAAATGGCTGGACGGGCGCATAGGGCGAAATAAGGGTGGTGTTTATCGGGCTTGCCCATGTGGTGAAATAAGGGTGGTGACATGCCCATGTTATGAAATAAGGATGGAATTTCTTGATATTGTACATGCGGCAAAATAAGAGTGGTATTATTGATGATGTTATGTGATGGCTTAAGGGTGATTTTCTTGATGATGTTTATGTAATGGTACGAGGGTGACATTCTTGATTATGCGTGTGAACGCTTTATGTTTGTCATGCATTATTACATGATTTTCCGTTGCATTTAACATGGTAATATATGCCTTGTTATTATTTTATGATTTGGTTGTCAAGATGGTTTTACCTATGTTGAGTTGATATCTCTTATTTTATTGAGTTGTCGGTAATGTAACGGATTGATGTAAAAAGAAGGTTGTCAGCATACATTGATGTAGTGGATTCTTGAAAGGCTCTCTTGAATATGTTATTTTGCAATTAATATGGAATCAGTTCATGTTGAGCACATGTTTACAGTCAAGTATGAGTGTTTGAGTACACACATTATATGGTGCATATCTCTTTGGGAGCGGGGTTGGTGCAAGTTTTAATTGTTTCAACATGTCTAATTGGGAGAATTTGTTTATTACCCTATCCCGATTGTGCACCTTTACGGCTGATATCCTTTATTTCGGTAATTGTCTTTCCGAAATATTTTTTCTGTATTATACTTTTATTGAGCTGCACATATTGAAGTTTCTAAGTATGGTTCGTCGCGTTCGGAGTTAGTTGGAAAAAGTTTGAAGTTTAGAAGTTGATTAATTTTGTTTTGGGATGAGATTCTTGGTTTCAATATTATTTTAGGTGTTTTGAGACTTCAAGTAGGTCTAGATTATGTTTATGGACTGTTTGATCTAGGGTCTACCTATTCCTATGTCTCTTCTCTCTTTTCTTCTTATTTGGATGTATCTCGTGAGTCCTTGGGTGTTCATGTATATGTGTCCACGCTAGTGGGTGATTCTGTTATTGTGGACTACCCGACCTGTGTAGTAACTTTCTATGGTTATGAAACCAGAGCAGATCTTCTATTTCTCTATATGATTGACTTTGAGGATATCCTGGGCATGGACTGGTTGTATCCATACCATGCCATTCTCGATTTCCACGCCATGACTGTTACCTTGGCGATGCCAAAGTTGCCTAGGCTGGAGTAGAGAGGTTCATCTATTGGTACATCCAGTCGGGTTATTTCTTTCTTGAAGGCTTGACATATGGTCGAGAAGGGTTGTTTGGCCTATCTAGCTTTTGTTCGAGATACTGTTGTGGAGACTCCCACATTAGATTCAATGCCTGTGGTGCGGGAGTTTTCTGATGTATTTCTTGCTGATTTACTAAGCATGCCACTGGATTGTGATATCGATTTCGGCATTTAATTGTCACCGGGCTCCCAACTTATCTATATATCGCCTAATTGTATGGCTCTAGCGGAGTTGAGAGAGCTGAAGGAGCAGCTTTAGGAGTTGCTCGAGAAGGAATTCATCAGGCCGAGTATGTCATATTATGGTGCACCGATATTATTTGTGAAGAAGAAGGAAGGGAGTATGTGGATGTGCATTGATTACCGCCAGCGGAGTAAGGTCCTCATCAAGAATAAGTATTCATTGCCGCGCATTGATGATTTATTTGATCAGCTTCAGGGTGATGGGGTGTTTTTGAAGATTGACTTGAGATCTAGTTATCATCAACCGAGGATTCGTGCTTCAGATATTTCAAAGACGATTTTTCGGTCTAGATATGGGTACAACGAGTTTTTAGTGATGTCCTACGGCTTGACTAAAGCTCCGCTAGCATTTATGAATTTGATGAATCGGGTATTCAGGACATATCTTAATTCATTTGTCATTGTCTTCATTGATGACATATTGATCTACTCGCGTAGCATGGAGGAGCATGAGCAGCATTTGTGGATAGTGCTTCCGACTTTAAGGGAATAAAAGCTATATGCTAAGTTCTCCAGTTGTGGGTTCTGGTTAGATTCAGTGGCTTTCTTGGGGCATGTAGTGTCTGGTGAGGGTATTAAGGTGGATCCCAAGAAGATCGGGGAAGTCCATAGTTGGCCTCGTCCTACCACAACGATCGAGATCAGGAGTTTCTTGGGGCTAGCAGGTTATTATCGTCGGTTTGTGGAGGGTTTCTCGTCTATTTCACCTCATTTTACTAGATTGATCCATAGGGTGTTCCGTTCAAATAGTCTGATGATTGCAAGGCGAACTTTCAGAAGCTCAAGACTGCATTGACAACAACACCAGTGTTGGTTTTGCCTTCTGGTTTAGGGATGTACACTGTATATTGCGACTCTTCACGTGTCGGGTTGGATTATGTATTGATGCATGAGGGGTGAGTTATTACATATGCTTCACATTAGTTGAAGCCCCACGAGAAGAATTACCTGATGCACGATTTGGAGTTGGCTGTAATAGTTCATGCTCTCAAGAACTGGAAGCATTATCTTTATGGAGTGTCGTGTGAGGTTTACACCGATCACCGTTGTTTGCAGCATCTGTTTAAGTAGAGGGATCTTAATCTGAGGCAGCGCAAGTGGCTTGAATTACTAAAGGACTATGATATTACCATCCTTTATCATGCGGGCAAGGCAAATGTGGTCGCAGATGCCTTGAGCAAAAATGCTGAGAGCATGGGTAGTTTGGCATTTATTTTAGCATAAGAGAGGCCATTGGCCTTGGAAATTCAGTCCTTAGCTAACCGGCTCGTAAAGTTGGATATTTTAGAACCCAGTCGAATTTTGCATATGTTGTGGCTCAGTATTCTTTATTCGAGCGAATTAAGGCTCATCAGTATGATGATCCGCACTTGCAGGTTCTCAGAGAGACGGTATTACGAGGTGATTCCAAGGAGGTTACTATCGGGTATGATGGTGTTCAGCGACTCCCGGTTCGCTTATGTGCTCCTAATGTAGATGGTCTGAGGGAGACAATTCTTGAGGAGGCACACAGTTCGCGCTATTCCATTCATCCAGGTACCACGAAGATGTATCGTGACCTAAGGCAGCATTACTGGTGGCGGCGGATGAAGAAGGACATAGTTGAGTATGTGGTGAGATGTCTAAATTGCCATCAGGTTAAATATGAGCACTAGAGGCCAGGTGGCCTACTTCAGCGGATGGTTATACCGAAGTGGAAATGGGAGCGCATCACTATGGATTTCGTACATGGGTTGCCACGGACGTTGAGGAAATTTGATGTTATTTGGATCATTGTCGACAGACTAACCAAGTCTACACACTTTATTTCGGTGATGACTACATATACTTTAGAAAGGTTGGCCCAGATTTATATCTAGAAGATCAACAGTTGCATAGCGTGCCTATTTCCACTATTTCAGATTGAGGCACCTCAGTTCACTTTGCATTTTTGGAGAGCAGTACAGAGTGAGTTGGGTACCCGGGTAGAGCTCAGCACGACCTTTCATCTGTAGACTGACGGGTAGTCGGAGGGGACCGTTCATATTTTGGAGTATATGCTCAGAGCATGTGTGATTGACTTTGGAGGGAAATGGGATCGATTATTACTGTTGGCTGAGTTTGCTTATAACAACAACTATTAGTCCAACATCGAGATGGCTCCATTTGAGGCCTTGTATGGTCTACGATGTCGTTCCCCCATCAGTTGGTTCGATCCCGGTGTGGCTAGGTTATATGGTACTGATTTGGTAAGGGATGCCTTGGACAAGGTAAATTTAATTCAGGAGCGACTTCGCACAGCACAGTCGAGGCAGAAGAGTTGCACGGATCAGAAAGCACATGATTTGTCATTTATGGTGGGTGAGAAGGTATTTTGAAAAGTCTCGTTGATGAAGGGCATCATAAGATTCAGGAGGAGAGGCAAGCTAAGTCTGAGACTCATCAGTCCATTAGAGGTTTTGGAGCAAGTTGGTGAGGTTGCATACCGGTTTACTTTGCCTCCTAGCCTATCAAGAGTTCATCATGTATTTCACGTGTCTATGCTCCGGAGGTACCATGCTGATAGGTCTCATGTGTTGGATTATAGCACAATTATGATGGATGGGAGCTTGAGTGTCACGACCTCAAAATCCCACCGGAGGTAGTCTTGATAGCACCTAGTCTCTAAGATTAGGTAAGCCTAACATACGAGAGAATCTAACAGAAATAACAACTAAGAATATTAAATAAAGCTGTTAAGTCTCGTAATAACCTCAATACTAAATAACAATTACAATATTCCCAAAATCGCTAGTACGAAGTCATAAGCCTTTCTAAGAGTAACTAAGAATATCAAATACATCACTGTTTGGAATGGAAGTAAACAGTAACAATGTAAAACTCCAGAAGGTGACTCCTAGGCCTGCGAGCATAGTGGTAGGTGTACCTTGAAATCTCCGTAGCAAAACTCCAACAGCTAGCTAATGGCCGGCATGCTCAGAGGTACCTGGATCTGCATAAACGATGTGTAGAAGCGTAGCATGAGTACACCACAGCGGTACCAAAAAAGTATAAAGACTAACCTCGGTGGAGTAGTGACGAGGGATAGTTGAGACACCTACTATACATAATAACCTGTACAAGTGTTGATATAAAACTAACAGAGGAATGAATATCAATATAAAGCAAAGCATGAAAAGAATAACAATATAACACTAGCAAATGAAAAGTAGAAGCAACAAATAGCAACAAGGAGTAAACAGTTACTAACGCTGTAAAGTAATCAAAACACAGTTAAAGTACCAGTAGAACCAAATAAGGAAAATAAGTAGCAACCAATAATCAACCGTTCTTACACAAGGTTTACACAAGAATCACCCCTAGGTACCGCGCCTCAAAATCACAATCCCGGGTCCCAAAGCACGAATCATAATCACTTGGCATCTCGAGCCCACATTACCCATCACAACCGTACGGACAACTCACGTGTTGCACGGACAACACACGTTCCTAAACTATTAGTACCTCAGATCTACACGGATAACTCACGTGCCAATAGTAACAATAACTCACGCCAATAGTCAAATCCACGCATAGAGGGTAGGTATACAATAATACATGTAAATGATAAATAAACCTCATGGTTCATACACATGGACTGATATAGGTGACATGCTACAGTGTACGCTTGTGCAAGTGTACTATCACAGCTCAAGTCAACAGGTAAAATCAGAGACACCGAGAAGTACGTTGGAAACAATACAACAAAGCTCGTAATATGCATTAAACACACAAGAAGGTTACACCACTGCATAATTATAATCAATAACAATTCCCCCAGACCATCACAAATCATCCCCGACATAGCCCACATTGACTCGCCGCGTGCGCAACAGTAAAGTAGTTGCCCGTCTTTTCTCGCCATATGTGCATCAATAATTATCCCACCTTGTCTCGCCACAAGCGCAAACCCAACATATATAGCCTTCCTTGTTACGTCGAATGTGAAAATATCAATAGTAACAATAGCACGGACAACTCACATGCAAATACTACGGCAATCCTCTCAATAATCCCACATGTTCCAAAAGCATAACAACTCGCACCTCATGTGCCCATATGTCACAACATTTTCATAACAACAATTACAATACCATAACAACACATAGCCCACGGCTCAACAACAGTGAGTACAATTCTAACAACAATAACACGAGAGTGCGGCAAGCAAATCAATGCAAGAATTACAATAACACAATGAAACGGAAGAGTAAGCTCAATAATGAAAGACATAACATGTTATGACAAATTTAATTAAATGCATGGAAGAAGTCTAGAAGTCTGTACCGGTAAAAATACCATAAATAGCCCATGTACACACTCATCACCTCGTGTACACGTCTTCCACTTAATACAAGTAACACAATCAAACCAATCCCTACGGGTAGTTCCATCACACAAAGTTAGGCAAGATACTTACTTCAACTAGGCCAAATCAACACTCAAAAATAGATTTTCCTTTACAATTCACCTCCGCTCGGCCCAAATCTAACAAAAATCAACTTAATAACATCAAATAATTCAAGAGAAATCAATTCGAATAAGTAAAGCTATGATCTTTCTACAATTCCCCAAAAGTCAACCCTGGACCCGCCAGGTCAAAATCCGAGTCCAAAGGTAGATTTTGACTACCCATAACCTCACGAGTCTATATATGTATTTTGTTTTAAAATTCGGGTCCAATTCGACTCTCAAATCCCAAAATTGCATTTATCAAAACATAGGCAAAAGTTTCCAAAATTCCTCTTTGATTCTCATAATTTGTTGTTAAATTTCATATATAATCATGTAAAATAGTTGCAAACTGGTTAAAATCACTTAGCCAATGATTGTAGATGAAAATTCCTCCTCAAAATCACCTCCTATCGAGTCTAGGGTTCAAAGATATAAGAAATGAGGCTAAAATCCCGACTCCCAGCTTTTATGTTCAGTCGCAGGTGTCGCAAATGCAAACCCCGCAAATACGGAGAATGATCGCAAAAGCGACATCCGTCACAGTCCTGCTGATGTCGCAAATGCGAATAGGAAACATATCCTAAAAGCGGCCAAAATGACTGCAAATGCGACTCAGCCTAGCCCAAGCCCCATCGCAAAAGCAAACATTTTGTTCGCAAATGTGAACCTGACAGACTCTAGCTTATATCGCAAATACGATGTCCCACCTTGCAAATGAGATATCGCAAATGCGAACAAAGTCTCGCATTTGCGAGACCTGAGGCATCTGTGCAAAAACCAGCAAAGCTAGAATTCTTCCAAACACTCTAAAACGTGTCTGAAACTCACCTGAGCCATCGGGGATCCACACCAAATATCAAGACAAGTCTAAAAACATAATTCAAACTTGCTCGCGCGATCAAACCATCAAAATAATATCCGAAACCATGAATCAGACCTCCAAAACGCATGAAATTTACATGAAACTCAAGAACTTCTAAAAACACAACTGCGCGTCTGATTCCTATCAAATCAACTCGGAATGACGCCAAACTTTGCAAATAAGTTCCAAATAACAAAACGGACCTATTCCAAGTTCCGAAATAGAAATCTAATCATGATATTTTTGAAGTCAACCTATGGTCAAACTTATAAAAATTCTAAACCTTTAAATTGCCAATATTTGGCAAAACATTCCAAATCAATCTAGGGACCTCCGCATTCGATTTCGGGCATATGCCCAAGTCCAAAATCACGATACAAACTTACCGGAGTCATCAAAATACTGTTCTGGGGTCGTTTTCACAAAGTCAAACTTCGGTTAACATTTTCAATTTAAGCTCCTAAAATGATAATCACACATCCAAATCAATCCTGAAACTTCCGAAAATCGAATCCGACCATGCATGTAAGTCATAACACAAAATATGAAGCCACTCAAGACCTCGAACCACTGAACGTAATGCTAAAGCTCAAAACGACCGGTCGGGTCGTTACATTCTCCCCCTCTTAAATAAATGTTCGTCCTTGAATGTACCAAAAGTCTTTCCCAAGCCATCAAATTACGGTATAACTCACCATGCACATACCCCACGGGTGATCCTATGTCACCCCAATCCACATAAGCCCGACAACATCATCTCAACCAAAGATTATTCCTTCCACTCATGCCGAAAAGCCTTACAACCAAATTTCAACACCCGTCAAGGACCCGATTCTCACATAAACACACTGTATAATCCTCAAATAACTGTAACATCTCATGCATACATACATAAGAAACAACCACACCACCCATATACTCATAGCAACATCTCGGACCACAATAGCTGCCTATTACTAAACCCCGGTACCGACAATTAGCCTCATATCGACTAGAATCTTGTTCCAAACCTTCACAACATTGACAATGATGCAAGAACATGTGAAACTCATAACTGCTTACCCGATCAACAAGCCACATCAAACGCCACCTGGCACATACATCGCAATCCAAACCCCACAAGCATAACTCGAATACAACTAAATATGGAAGAGAAACATGTGCGAGAACTATCAAACAAGTCCAACAGGTACAACTCCCCATTGATACCATACTACGGATCCAATCCACAAGGAAGAAGTAAGACATATGAAACAAACATAACGAATCTTACCTTAACATAACCTCACCGCGTCATATAGCTCGGTACAAACACACCTATCCACAGAGAACACCAGGTCCCCATCCTCCACTCGGAATCACAAGTAAGATAAACATCTCAACCACTAAAAAACTCTACTAACCCATTCAAGTAGAACCCAAACCATAACATGTAACAGACTTCCATACCTGTAGAGCACCTAAATCACAAGTCAGACCAAACTGTCAAGAAATCACATCAAAACCTACCGTATTTAACTAACAAAAAGTCAACCCAAGCCTCATGAACCACAAAAGTGACCAAATCAGAATGATAGGCACATGCTATCACAATAGAATCCCCCATCTGGCGTGAACACATGAATAGAGTACAAGTATCACAAAACACAACCATGTTTGAAGCAAGGTAGGATGAATCTTACCAATAAATGGGACCATATTGAAATAATATTAATGCATCTCTATAACCAACTAAAACCATACCTGTAATGACATCATCTGATGTAATCGCCTCAATCCAACCAGGAAAAGCATAATAATGGGCCTGACCTCCCCTCTAGAACGACCTTTACCCGCCTGACCTACACCCCTAGCTAGTGGTGCAGGCATAACAGCAACTGGGGCGGAACTCATATCTTGAACACCCTGCGATGGAACACCCATCCAGAGTCTGGGACAATCTCTCACCATGTGGCTGGTATGCCCACACTCAAAGTAGCCTCTCGGCTGACATGGCTATGGAAGCTATCCAAAATGGGTATTCTGGGACCCCGGGATATCTGAAGAACCACGTGAAGCCTGAAGTGCAAACTAAACTGGCTAACCCACAAAACCTCTACCATGACACACCCTACCTCCAAAATAGGGATAAGTAGATCCTCCTAGTCCACGAGGTCTTGTACTCCCTCTCTCGGCCCTGCATACCCTCCAACCTCTGAGCAATCTCTACAACCTACTGAAACGGCATTTCTATCGAACTCTCGATCCATGCTGAATCTAAGACCATAACTGATCCCCTCTATAAATATCTGGACTCGCTCTCTAACTGTAAGAACCAAGGTAGGTGCATGTCAGGACAACTCGCCGAATCTGATGGTATACTCTAACACTATCATAGTGCCCTGGCGCATCTGCTCGATCTCTGTGCGCCACGCATCCCCGAGGGTTTGGGGAACAAACTCTCTCAAAAATATCTCTAAAAACTAAGCCCAAGTGAGTGGGGCTGCATCAGCTGTTCTACCCTCCTCGTAAGCCTGCCACTACCTATACGTTGCTCCTGATAGATGAAAAGTAGTAAAGGCAACTCTACTCACCTCCACAATACCCATGGTGCAGAGAATATGGTGACACTTCTCTAGAAAACCCTGTGCATCATTCTTGAACCTCTCAAGCCTATTCTGCTCCTCCTCTGATGCCTCTGGCCTGACCTCAGCTGAACCAAAATGAATACCAGCATAACACCTGGAACCTGACCAATGTGAGTCAGTTGCTCTAGAGTACGGGTGAGAGGAGTCTGAGCCCCTCCCCTGGTCTGTGAAGTAGTTGGTGCAGCCAAAATCAATTCTGCTTAACCAATGTACCAAACATGCACAGGAACTGTGCTAAAGTCTCTTGAAGTCCAGAGGTAACAACAGGCGCCTCCGGTGCCTATCCTCCAACCAGAGCTACTAGTGGCTCCTCAGTTACTGCTCTACAGGTGTTAAGTTGTAGCACGTGCTCCTCCCCGGCCTCTGCCTCTTCCTCTGTCCCAGCCCCTAGCAACACCGGCTCTAAGTTCAGTGCCATCAGTAACTGTGTCTCGTATCCTCACCATCTGTGAGAGAATAGAATGACAAGGGCTTAAATTCCGAAATCAACATACTCGCACGATAGGAATGAAAGAAGTGAAGTTTCCTAATAGTTCTATAGCCTCTCGAAAATAAGTACAGACGTCTCCATACCAATCTGCAAGACTCTACTAAACTTGCTTATGAATCGTAGCACCTATAAACCTATAGCTCTAATACCAGCTTGTCACAACCCCAAAATCCTACCGGAGATAGTCCTAATGGCACCAAGTCTCTAAGACTAGGTAAGCCTAACATACAAGAGAATCTGACAGAAATAACAATTAAGAACATTAAATAAAGCTAATAAGTCTCATAATAACCTCAATATTGAATAACAATTACAATATTCCCAAAACTGGTAGTACGAATTCATAAGCCTTTCTAAGAGTAACTAAGAATATCAACTACATCACTGTTTGGAATGGAAGTAAACAGTAACAATGTAAAACTCCAGAAGGTGACTCCTAGACCTACGAGCATAGCGGCAGGTGTACCTTAAAGTCTCTATAGCAAAACTCCAACATCTAGCTAATTACCGGCACGCTCAGAGGTACCTTGATCTACACAAAACATATGCAGAAGCGTAGCATGAGTACAACACAATGGCACCTAGTAAGTTTCAAGATTAACCTCGATAGAATAGTGATGAGGTACAGTCGAGACACCTACTAGACATAATAACATGTACAAGTGTTGATATAAAACTAACAGAGGAACAAATATCTTTATAATGCCAAGCATGGAAAGAATAACAATATAATACTAGCAAATGGAAAGTAAAAGCAACAAATAGCAACAAGGAGTAAACAGGTACTAACACAGTAAATTAATCAGAACACAATTGAAGTACCAGTAAAACCAAGTAAGGAAAACAAGTAACAACCTATAATCAACCATTTTTATACAAGGTTTACTTAAGAATCACCCCGAGGTACCACACCTCAAAATCACAATCTCGGGTCCCAAATCACGAATCATAATCACTTGGCATCTCGTGCCCACATTACCCATCAACCGCATGGACAACTCATGTGTTGTATGGACAACTCATGTGCCAAAACCATTAGTACCTCAGATCTATACGGACAATTCATGTACCAATAGTAATAACACCTCACATCCATATGGATAAGTCACGTGCCAATAGTAATAATACCTCATATTCGCAAAGACAACTCATGTGCCAATAGTCCAATCCATGCACATAAGGCGGGTATACAATAATACATGTAAATGATCAATAAACATCAAGGTTCATACACCTGGACTGATATAGGTGACCTGCTACAGTGTATGCTTGTGCAAGTGTACTATCACATCTCAAGTCAACAGGTAAAATCAGAGACACCGAGTAGCACGTTGGAAACAACACAACAAAGCTCGTAATATGCATGACACACACAAGAAGGTTACACCACCGCACAATTATCATGAATAACAATGCCCCTAGGCCATCACAAATCATCCCCGACATAGCCCACCTTATCTCGCCGCGTGCGCAACTGTAAAGTAAATGCCCGCCTTGTCTCGCCATACCCGTATCAATAATTATCCCGCATCGTCTCGCCACATACACAAACCCATCATATATAGCCCGCCTTGTCACACCGCATGTGCAAATATCAATAGTAACAATAACACGGACAACTCACGTGCAAACATCCTGGCAATCCTCTCAATAATCCCATATGTGCCAAAAGCATAACAACACAATATAACAACTAGCACCTCATGTGCCCTTATGCCACAACATTTCCATAACAACAATTCTAATACCACAATCACATAGACCACGGCTCAAAAACATTGAAGTGCAACAACATGAAAAATAACACGAGAGCGTGGCAAGTAAATGAACGCAAAAATTATAACAACACAATGAAACGAAAGAGTAAGCTCAACAATGAAAGACATAACATGTTATGATAAATTCAATTAAATGCATAGAAGAAGTCTAGAAGTCCACACCAGTCAAAATACCATATATAGCCCATGTACATACTCGTCATCTCGTGTACATGTCTTTCACATAATACAAATAACACAATCAAATCAATCCTTACGGGGTAGTTCCCCTACACAAAGTTAGGCAAGATACTTACCTCAACTAGGCCAAATCAACACTCAAAAATAGCTTTTCCTTTACAATTCACCTCCACTCATCCCAAACCTAATCAAAATCGACTTAATAACATCAAATAATGCAAGAGAAATCAATTCCAATAAGTAAAGCTATGATCTTTGTACAATTCCCTAAAATTCAACAAAAGTCAACCCCAGGCCCGCCTGGTCAAAATCTGAGTCCAAGAGTAGATCTTGACTACGCATAATCCCACGAGTCTATATATGTATTTTGTTTCAAAATCTGAGTCCAATTCGACTCTCAAACCCCAAAATTTCATTTTTCAAAACATAGGCAAAATTTCCCGAAATTCCTCTTTGATTCTCATAATTATAATGTTAAAACTAATATATAATCATGTAAAATAGTTTGAAATTGGTCAAAATCACTTACCCAATGATTGTACATGAAACTAACTCCTCAAAATCGCCTCCTACCAAGTCTAGGGTTCAAAGATATGAGAAATGAGGCTAAAATCCTGACTCCCACCTTTTATGTTAAGTTGCAGGTGTCGCAAATGCGACCTGGGTTCACAAATGCGGAGAATGATCGCAAAAGCGACACCATCACAGTCCTGCTGACGTCATAAATGCGACAAAGAGTTCACAAATACAAACAAGGAACATATTGCAAAAGCGATCAAAATGACCGCAAATGCGACTCAGCCTAGCCCAAGCCCCATCGCAAAAGCGAACATATTTTTTGCAAATTCGAACCTGACAGACTCTAGCTTATATCGCAAATGCGATATCCCACCTCGTAAATGCGGTATCACAAATGCGAACATATTCTCGCATTTGCGAGACCTGAGACATCTATGCAAAAACCAGCAAAGCTAGAATTCTTCCAAACACTCCGAAAACGCGTCCAAGCATCGACACAAGTCTGAAAACATAATATAAACTCACTCACGCGATTAAACCATCAAAATAACATCTGAACCCGTGAATCGAACCTCCAAAACACATGAAATTTACATGAAACTCAAGAACTTCTAAAAACACAATCGTGCGTCCGATTCCTATCAAATCAACTCAAAATGACGCCAAACTTTACAAACAAGTTCCAAATAACAAAACGAACCTATTCCAAGTCCCTAAACAGAAATCCAATCAAGATATCTATAAAGTCAACCTACGGTCAAACTTAACAAAATTCTAAACCTTTAAATTGCCAACTTTCGACAAAACAAGCCAAATAATCTTAGGGACCTCCGAATTCGATTACGGAAAAACGCCAAGTCCAAAATCACGATACAAATCTACCGGAGTCATCAAAATACCATTCCGGTGTCATTTCCATAAAAGTCAAATTTTGGTCAACATTTCCAATTGAAGCTCCTAAAATGAGAATCACTTATCCAAATCAATCCCGAAACTTCCAAAAATTGAATCCGACTATGCACGTATGTCATAACACACAATATGAAGCCACTCAAGACCTCGAACCACTGAATGGAATACTAAATCTCAAAACGACCGGTCGGCTCGTTACATTGAGTTACGAGGAGGAGCCAGTTGCCATTGTTGATAGGCAGGTTCGCAAATTGAGGTCCAAGAAGATTGCAGTGGTGAAGGTTCAATGGAGGGGTCAATCAGTTGAGGAAGCGACATGGGAGACCTAGAAGGACATGTGGAGTAGATATCCACACATATTCGGCACTTCAGGTATGATTCTAAACCCGATCGAGGACAAATGTTTATTCAAAAGGTGGAGAATGTAATGACCAGACCAATCATTTTGCTTTGTAGATCCCCATTCCTCTATTTAAGACTTCCCATATGTGCTTTTCCTGTTTATGACTTGTGGAGGCGGTTGGTTTGGTTTTGAAAGGGTTCGGGTTGAATTTAGAATACTTAGTTCCATAATAGTCGCCTAAGGTGTCCAAGTTTGAATTAAGTCAACACTTTAATTAAATGACCTCAAAATCGGTATTTGAATTTTCTAACAGGTTCGTATGGTGATTTTGGACTTGGCCGTATGTTTGGATCGAGTTTCTAGTGGACTAGGAGCATTTCGGTGCTTGTTGTTGGAAGTTGGCATTTTAAAGGTTTTAGAATTTTTTAAGTTTGACTTGAAGTAGACTTTGGTATTATCGGATCCTCTTTGGAATTCAGCGCCTGGAAGTAGGTTCATATTTTCATATTAGACTTGTGTATGAAATTTGGTGTCATTCCGAGTTGTCTAAGTATGATTCGTCGTGTTCACGGTTAGTTGGAAGAAGTTTGAAGTTTAGAAATTGATTAATTTGGTTTTGAGGTGCGATTATTAAATTCAATATTATTTTATCTGTTCTGAGACTTTGAGTAGGTCTGAATTATATTTATGGAGTTGATGGTATAATTGGACGGGGTCCCGGTGGTTCGGGTGAGTTTCAGACCACCCGGAGCAATGTAGAAGTTGGAAAATTTTGCTGGTGTTGGTGTGCTTCGCGATCGCGAAGGGTGTTCTACGATCGCGAAGAAGGATTTTGGAGGGGCATTGGTTTGTTCTTCATAAACACGAAGAAATTCGCGCGAACACGATGGAGGAAATGGATCCCCTTCGTGCATGCGAAGCTGCCTTAGCGAATGTGAAGAAGAAATAGAGGGGAGTGGGAAGGCTGGCTGGACCTTCAGGAACGCGGCAGAGAGGACCGCGGCAGAGAGGATCGCGAACGCGGAGGGTTGGGAGGCCAGTTCTCTTTACAAACGCAAGTGGGCCATTACAAACGTGATTAAGGCAGACCTAGGCATGGCAATTTGGCCTTCGCGATCGCGAGGCTTCTTTCACGATCATGATGAAGAATGCCTGGGCATAATACGATTTTTAATACGGGACATAGGCTCATTTCACTCGATTTTCTCTTGGCTTGAGTGATTTGGGATTTTTTTGAAAGGGCATTTTCATCAAGTATCAAAAGGTAAGTAATTAATACCTATTGTGAGTTAAATATACATAATAGGGATGGATTTAAATATAGAAATTAGCAAAATTTTGGGATTTTGTTGAAAAACCTAGAATATAGTAAAAATATAATTTGACCACAAAATTAATTATGGAATTGGGTATAAGATATATATTTGAGTTCGTAATATCATGGGTAATATTTATCTTCGAAAATTTTCGAAATCCGGGCATATGGGTCGTAGTTGACTTTTGTTGACTTTCTAAGTGGGATTAGAAATTGACTCTAATAGTTGAATTATGAGTTTTTGAGCATATATTCATTGGTTTGTATGTCCTTTGACTAGTTTTGAGTTGTTCGGTGTCGATTTGAGGTGATTAGTGAGGTGTGGAAGCCGAGTAGTAGAATTGGAAGCAAGGTAAATCTCTTACCTAATCTTGTAAAAGAAAAATATCCACATAGGTATCTTATTTATTGTATGCTACGGGTTATGGGTGCTACGTACATACGAGGTGACAAGTGTCCATGCGTAAGCTAGATTTATATTTATGTCCGAGTAGATTTAGATCTACACCATGACTAGAATTTTTGTATTGACCGAGCCTCCTTACTTTGAATTTTTGCGGGATATTTGATGGTTGGTAGCAATTATATTTTCTTTTGCATTCCTATATCCTCGTGTTGTGTTTATGTGATCTAGAGTTCCGTGTCTTCTTGACACGCACGTATCTTCGCGGATGGGAAAGTTTCTCTAGTCCTATGGGATCGGGCCATTCACTTCAGTAGTGTTATGAAATATCATTATGGGATCACGTTGTTCGCTTTGTTACTGTGTATCACTATTATTATGGGATCGGGCCTTTCGCCTCGGCAGTACTGTGTATCACTATTCCTATGGGATTGGGTCGTTCACCTCAGCAGACTCGTGCGTAATACTTGAGATTTGATTTGATATTAATATCAGTTGAGTTCGTGCCTTCGAGGCCGGTTATGACATTTTTAGTGATTTCATTGCTCCTTCGAGGCAATTTATGGTATTTGATGATTTCATAATTATTCTTACTTGAGAATTATATTATTTATATTTACATGTTTTGTTGCAACTTGTTGTGTTTCATACATGTCTATTTTATGTACATTATTATTGGATCACTAGTAAGTGTCGATGTCGATGTCGATCCATCGTCACTACTTCTTCGAGTTTAGACTAGATAATTATTGGGTACGCGTTGAATTACGTACTCATACTACACTTGTGCACTAATTATGTAGGTACTGAGATAGGTACTTCAAGTGGTCACTCGGGTGCATAGCGGCTTTAGCTGGGGACTTAGCAGTGAGCTGCTTCCCATGCGTCGACCCGCAACACCCGGAGTCTCCTTCCTACTATGTTTATTTATTTCTGTCTATTTTATTTCAGACAGCAGTTATAGTGATTTTGTATATTCTACTAGATGCTCATGCACTTGTGACACTAGATTTTAGAAATTTTTAGTAATTGTTCATGGTTGTACCTTGTATTTAAAACATCACGCTTTATTTTTTGTCCATACTTCGTGACTTAGTAGTAATGGAAGTATTTACCATGATTTCTAAACTTAATTTTATTTTATTAATGAAATTCTTGATTTTAAAAGTACTATGATCGGATGATTGTGTTGGTGGTTTATCGTTGGTTTGCCTAACGGTATTGTTGGGCGCCATCACGACCTATGATGGGAATTTGATTGTGACAAATAATAGCATGACCTATAAGCAAAGTGATTAATCAATCTTTAAATTTCTTGATTTATGCGGTAGAAGATATATCATTATGGTAGAAAATTTATACAAGATGGACAAAAAATCTATGAGAGGTGCCATTTGGTTTACATATAAGAGTAAATTCTCATGGTTTCTCATTTTTTCGGAGGAAATTGCTACGAGTTATGCTGCAAATGATGTACAGAAAGATATAGCTTCATTTAATGTTCTTTTGGTAAAGGAGAGGGGAGAGGCGGGCTTTTACAAAGAAGTAGGTGTCGACGAAGAACCACCATGTGTACCTGGATATTTATGCTAAATTGTTTCTATATTTGTGAATTTGGCGGTACCGTATATTATGTGCAATTACTGTCTCTTTACCCTTTTAAAGGAGTTATAAAGATTTTTTATTTACAATTGATAGCTTTTGCATTACATATAAAGATGGTATATTACTCTCATTTACAATGTTGAAATACCTTAAAATATATGTGATGCGCCTGCAAATAACACAAACATTAACGTCGAGAATGCATATGTGCCTCGTGCATAGCACGTGCACTCTTATCTAGTTTTATTTCCTATACTATGAGTGAGGATAAGCAGGCAGCTCATGATCAACATGTCTCGCCATCCAAGGATAAAAAAGTTTAATTTTCAGCCCAACACGAGGAGTCACCGTCTGATTTCTCTTACCAAATCCAACACTCCTGCAAACACCTCTTCTCTTCATACCTCTGCTCTTTCACTCCGTCGCTCTGTCCATTGTTATTTTCTGGTGGGTATTCTTCTCACTCCTCTGCTCTGTCTATTATTATTTTTTGTTGTGTATTCTTTTTCTCATCTTACACTTCTTGTATTGATGATTTATTTCGGTCGTTGAGAATATATTAGGTATTTGTAGATTTTGTTCTCTAGGTGTTTGACAAAACTATTCAATGAATCCTATTTTATTAGATTTCTTATGCACCATCCTGCCTATTGTACTCTCTGATTTCATTCTTTGGTTGCATTTTGAGTAAGGGATTTCGTGTAAAAAAGGATAAATCAGCAGATGACTAATTCAAACACTTCAAAATCCCGCTCCTAAACAAAGAAGAAAGAGAAAAGTATTACCGGTACCAATATAAATCTTTTATCACTTCGAAATCTAGAACTTTGATCCTTCTTGATTTTGATTTTCAGATTTTGTTCCTTACTGTACAAATTATTGTAATTTATCTCTGATTCTTATATGGAAGAAAGGATTTTTGTTGGGGGAAAAAAGGAAGTTTAATAGTATCTAATCGAGTAATGGTTGCCATGTACTTTTTTAGTCCCTAATTTTCAATTGGACAATGATTTGATTTTTTTTTTATTTAGTCCTTTTGGTTTCTTCCGCATGTCCTGAGTTAAATTTCTATACACAGGTTTACCAAATAGGCCGTACAACAATGATTTTCTTCTTATATATCAATCGCTCTCGAACTGCTTCCAATCAGGTTGCTTGGATTTTATTTTGATTTTGATTCTCTGACTGTTCTTTTTACTATCCCTTTTTGTAATTTTCTGTAATTTCTTTAGTTTCCCTGGTGTACAATGGCGAAGGGATGTACTGCAAGTTCCTGAGAGTTTGTCTGAAAAAGAAGGGTTGAAACTAATGGCTAAGGCTGAAGACAATGAGGATAACTTAAAAGACCAAAATCGTGTGAAGTACTTCCTTGCTCCTTAATGATTTTTAGAGTTTCTTTAATGTAAGCTATTTCACTTTCATTTTGATTTGCCACGACTTACTCTATACTTTTCTCTTCGATATGTATATTATTTGCGTGCATGTGATTAACGTTTTCCCCATTAAGTTTTATTCTTTCCCGGCCTGCAGATGTGAATCGTTCAATTAGTCGAGTGGCTTAGTGCAGAAAGCTAATCCTTGAAATTCATCTGACCAATTAATTTTAATACGTTACAGCAAGGTAAATTTGGCACTTAATGGTTTTTTTTATATGTTAGAACGAATCAATATTTGCTGCTACGTTTTTAATTTGAAATTAAAATTTCTAGGCATTACTATCGAATTAAGCATTCGCATTTATTTTACACACCAACTAAACTGGATACTACCATTCGATCATGGAGAAGTAAAGAACTAGAGTTAGCATTTGTAATTGTTTTAGACATCGATTGAAATAAAACTCTACCTCTGTATTTTCCCATTAAAAAGGATCGAAGTTGTGTTTACCATTACTCTGTATTTAAATGAATACTATTTTACCTATGTTCTCCAGTGTTTGGATATTGTGATATATTCAGATTTTCTTGAGTGATGATTAGTATGCTACCAATAAATATTCGGATTTCTTATAGGTCGGTACTATATTCACCTATCTTTGTACTGTCAATACAATCCTTTTTACTTTCTGAACTTTCTTTTTTGTCATTCGCACCACTGCTGGTATTTTCTATATTTCAGCCCTCTTTTAAGTACTTCACAATGCCATCTTGACCACTATTGGATCTTTTATGCTTTTGATTACTAATTTTTTCTTTCTAAGTTTCTTGTTGGTAGAACATCAAAAGTTTACACTGTTATCCGGTTCCTTAAGAAATTCTTATTTCAGTACTGAATTTTTATCCATTATTATATCTTCATATGAGGCTTAGTGGTAATGCACGGTATATATAGCTTATGCACTTGATAAGTTTTAAACAATAAAGCTCTAGAATACACGTTATTCTGACAATGAATGGGAAAATTGAATTACCTGGTAAAGGTGGATTCCTAAGGCAGTTCACAAACAGAACATATATGTTAGAATGCCTTTAGTATAATTGCTTGTTTCCACATAAAATTGCTTTATAAAGAGTATTGTTTCTCCAACTCAATTGTGTAGGTTGTTGTGCTAATCTTGAAAATGCTTTACATGAGAAAAATTTTTACACAAGTGAAAATCATTACAATGAAATTACCTCTATGTCAACTTGGTTGAAGAGTCAAGAGGATGTCTATTTGTTTCATTTCTACTAATGGCTTTTTACCTTGACATACTTCCAGAGGCTATAACCCGAATATTGATCGTTATTTTATTTGGTGGCAGCCAACAAGCACCAGTAGTATAGGACGGGAAATTATAGCATCACTTAGACAACATCATCGCCATTTACTTGCGAAGAATGGCAACGCTCAATCGCTTAAATCTCCTGCAAGTTACTGTAGCTCAATGGAGGTAACTTATTGGCACTAGAAGTTTTAACTTATTTCAATACCTTTCAAAAGCAACTGCAGCATCATCATCTACCGCCTAAATAGCCAAGTAATGCAACCTCCCTTAAATTTGTCACTGTATAGTTAGTCATACTGCTTCTCTACAAAAACTATTCAAAACTGATAGCTCTTTAGGGAAAACCCATTAGAAAGTAATTTAATGGTAACTAATTTGAATTTAGACTACAAAAAAGTATCATTTCATGACCTTAAAGAAATTGCATTATAGATTTACTTGGTTCATACTACTCTATGGTATACATATTTAAGGAATATTTTTAAAAACTTATTTGGAATTTAATCAGTTATTCTCAAATTTTACTACTCATATCGTTACTTGTTTCTTTTTCTATATCTGAACATATGAAGCTTTAATCAAGTGATAATCAGCTTTATATCTAAAAGTTTGAAACTTAAACCTTCATATTTAAAGGATTGAAACTTAGGGTATGTTTGGTATGAAGAAAAGTTTATTAAAGCACTGATTAAAAAGTAAAATATATTTTAAACATTGGCTTAAGAGTAAATACAATTCTAATTAGTGGTCAACTGTGCACTTCCCCCGTAGTTTGAGTGTAGTTCAAATTAATCTTCAATTGTAAAGGGTGTGTTTGGAAATGAAGTAAATATATATGAAAAATATTTTTTAATTTTTTCATGTTTGATTGGTTTAAAATATTTCTACTATGACTTAATTAGATGAAAATGACTTCTCTACAAAGGGAAGAGAACAATTCCTAAAACACTCTTTGAACCTTTCCTTTACCCTCTAATTCACACCATCATCATCCCGACTCTCATACTAACCTGCCACCCTGCACCCCGACCTCACCCTAACACCCCTGACACCCTCTAACCCCCATCTCTCCTCACCCCGGCAAACCACTTCCTTCCAACCAACCTCTTTATTCACACCCTTGCCATCTCGGCATGGGGGGCCGGCCTATCACCCTGCATTCCAATCACCCCTGACCTACCCCTGCCATGACACCCTTCCCCCACCCTTCAACACCTTGTCCCCGCAATATTCCCCTCATCAAAACCCCCGCCCCCATCCCACCAACCACTCCTTCCCGGGACTTCCACTGCTTCGCTCTTCCCCCTGCACCAAATTCGTCTCCTATAGTGTTGCCTAAATTATTTATTTTTAAGAAATATTTTCTTCCAAATAACCAAATATCAAAAAATAAATAACTTTTACCCGTCCGGACAAAAATACACCTGAACTAGACATGATGTCCTTAACTGCATGAGTGATGTGTAAATATTAAGGACAAAGTGTCCTTTATTAGCACCTTCTATTTTAAACTTTAGGACATCTTGTCCTTAGCTTCATATGTGTTGTGTAAATATTAAGGACATGGTGTCCTTAACTTTATGAGTGCAGTGTAAATGTTAAGGACATAGTGTCCTTAACTTGCGTTGTGTAAATATTAAGGACATGTTGTCCTTAACTTCATGAGTGTTGTGTAAATATTAAGGATAAAGTGTCATGTATTTGCACCTTCTATTGTTAAACTTTAGGACATCATGTCCTTAACTTCATGAGTGTTGCGTAAATATTAAGGACAAAATTTTCTTAATATTTACACAGCCCTCATGAAGAAAGGGTAAAATCATCTTTTTGTATTAATTTTAATAGAGTAGTGGCTATTTTTGCTCAACATTAAAAATGCTGGATAAAAACTAAATACCACATTAAAAAGTGGCTACCCCACGCCATTTCTACTCAAACTACATACCCGATAATTTGAGATCTGCAAGAAGTCATGTCTGAATTAATTCTCACACATTAAATTTTAAGAAGGCCAAATGCATCGGCAACCCCTTAAAGTTGTCCTCACTTTTTACTTACACACTCTATCTTAAGTCCGTTTCATTTGAACATTTCAACCATATCTCATATGTGACATTTAAACACAAAAAACGGACATAGCAAGTCAAGTGTTCCTTACATTTTCCAGGCGCGTGAAATGGTCCAAAAAATAAACTCCTCATCTTTCTTTCCGGAAAATGAATAGTTTTTGCCGAAATATTTCTTTTAATTTTTCAACATTCTATCTCCATCGATATAGTCACCTTCTCCATTCACCCCCTTGTCTTATTCCTCCTGACCTATTGTAATCCGACGAATGTGGCAGAGAATTTTTCGGCGAGCTGAGAGGAGAAAAAATGAATAATGGAAAAAGAAATCTGCAACTTATAAAGGTTACTTATGGTTACAAACGTTTTTGGCCTTTAGAAGAAATTTTCAAGATTTGCAACTCACTGAGGTTACAACAATCCGAAAGTGTGTTTTGGCCGAAAAAGTTCCTCTTGGATCTGAAAATTTTGGAATATAGGCTAGAATGTTACTGATACTACTAGCGCTCTCTCTCTCTCTGCTCGCGCGCGCTAGTGTGCTGGGATTGTTGAAATGAGGAACTTTCTCTGCTCTCTTTTCCACTGTCCTAATTCTTTTTTCTGTTTTTGGTATTTCAGTTTAATTTTGTAGTATGTAATGCAACTCCGGCAAAGCTTTGACAGACCTCAGTCCTCAAGTCTCAGATCTAAAAATATTTTTTGGTTTCTCACATCAGATCTGGGGAAGAAAACGAAGGAGGTGGAGAGTTTTGCGAAGACAAAATAGGGGGAGGGGGGGTCGTCGGGAAGATGACGGAAGGAGGGGGATCATTGAGAAGATGACGAAGGGGTGGGGGGTTGGTTCTTTTTTTTTATTTTGTTTCACGTGTCCTTGGCTTATTCATTTGTCTTGTTCATCACTGGAGAATTTTAATTTATATGGTTAAAGTGTTCAAATGGAGTGGACTTAAGATAGAGTGCGCAGGTGAAAAGTAAGGAGGGACTGCCAATGTATTTGGCCTTTTAAAAACTTTGTGAATTTCGGTTATTTTAAAATAGGAACCTAAAAACGGCTACTTTTGCACTTTCTCGTTCTAAACATATCATAACAATTTCAGAGCTTGTTGCATTCTTAAACCCGACATGAAATTTATACTATAAAATATGTTGCTATAGAAAGTGCCTTTTTTAGAACAGGAGTTCATGTAAAATAACCACGCAGCCCCAAACTCCATTGTTTTCCAAAAAGAAAACAAAAAAGACACATGCTACCTCCATTTTAAGATCCTTACACATATAGTATAGTTTGAGAAGGAAAAGGTTAAAAGGACCAATAAAATATCGAGATGGTCACTCAAAGACCCTAATATCAAACCTTGGGATATAGAAAGCGCTAAGAAGAACCAAGAATGATAACAAACTCCCAAGAGGGGATCAGCTGACCAAGTTTCGATTTAAGCAGCTCAAGGGTATACAAATACACATGTAACGATATATGAAAAGTATACAACAAAAGATTTTAACACTAGAAAACGTCATTGAAGAGTAACTTGTTCTGTCTGGGCTCCAGCGGCATCACCAGCACCTCCATGATTAGGGATCCAAAAGGTAAGAACTGATGATGCAGCAACAAACATTACTCTTCTTGGCGCCCATTTCAAGCAGGACGGGACGCCTATGTGGCTATCCCAGCTAGAAACCTATCAAAACAGGCAACCTTTTATCCCTTAGGAAGATAAAAGAATCCACTAACTGTACTGATGAGTAATGTAAAAATCTTATTTACACCCCGTGTTTTTAGTTTACCATCGTTAAGAAATAAATTGAGGTGATATTAAACATTGATCAACTATGGTCAGTGATAAAGGTGCATATGAAAGATACATGTCCTGTGTTAATCGGTCTGGTGTAGACACAGACAGTAGGTAAGTTTTCCCATGAGTAATAAGGGACACAAGAAGGCAGGCCACTCAAACAGATGTATCAATGATACAGAATCAAATAAGTAACAGTGCGGGCCAGCCACTTTACAGCCTTGTAATTGAAAAATATCCAGTGTCATGGAATTTATGTTCATCCGTGGAATTTAAAACTCCATGAGAGTGGTATTTTTCAATTACAGGGCAGAAAAGTAGCTATATGTCAATTTTATCCCACAAATAACAGCTGTTACAGGCCTAACACACACACACAGATGAGGGGGAGAGGGGGGGGGTTACCTTATTTAGTGTGTTGATGTTCCACGCATGCAAGTTTCCGTCTCCTGAACCTTCAACATGAACACAAAGCATCTTAGTTCTAGTATCAAAAATAAGATCATAGAGTAGAATACCTCAAGCTTGCATTTGACAGTGTGCAATTGTTATTACGAAAAGGATGAAAAATAAGAAACAAGCTTCGACAGCAGAATCAAAAGAACAATTCTCATCAAAGCGGAGGCACAGATAAAAAGATATTAAAGTGCATACAATGCAGATACATGACAATTTCCGTGAAACTCTTTCATTTCATTGAAGTGAATTCTTATTCTTACAAAGCAAATAACATTTCCTATTGATTTATCCCCTAGACTGGACCTATTATGATTCTGAATTACCCGTCGCTACGCTGTTCCCAAAGAGATCACCAATACCCAAAGATTGTTTGCACCAGAATGCCTAATGCCAAAATTTCTTTTCCCTCAATGTTTTCTCAAACAATGTCTGCAGACTGCAATACGTACTAGCCTCCGTGCAAGAATGTTCTTTTTTGATTTAACTTTTTTTCTGAAAGGGACCCGAAAGAGTGAAATACTGATGACCGTCAAGTTATTGTGCTTATACATGGCTACTGGTTCACAACTTAATGACAAGAATCCTACTGGTCAAGCTCTAAGATTATAGGTATACTCTTTCTCTCTTACTCTTGTCTATTTTTTATTTGAGCAGTAATGATCCTTAATCACTGAAAGGTAGCAACTGAAAACAAGTTCATCAAGATCAAGATGATTAACATTTGTGTAGTGCGTCCAAATGAAACCTATGCACAACTTGCAACTAACATGAGTTTGTTTCCCAAGGTCAGGCTGAAAGATTCCAGCAACATAGGACCAAAAAGGTATAAAGATTGGGCAGGCATTCTGGAAGTATTTAATGCTACTGTGATATTCCTAGAGTGCATTAGATTTTTTGACGACAGTTATGTCCCGGACAGCTTGCACGCACTCAACTAATTCATCTGGCAGCCTGCTACAGTCCACAAGCATAAACGCCAGGTAAACCTACACACTGAGGCTGGAGCAAAGTGGGTTTATAATGATCGTTGTAGCAAGGTTTAGAACATGAGAAATCCAATTTGTTACTCCTACACCTCAACCACTCTGTCACTCCCTTGCGGACAGTGCATCTATTTCTTATCACAAAAGTTGTTGAAAAACATAACAAACTTCCTTTGTGCACATAACATCGCTCTCGATAAGTCTTGAAATTATTATGTTAGATACTTATAACGCACAATATTGACATATTATCTCAATAATAAAAGGCAATATCACACAAAATTGGTATATTATCACAAAATGGCACTTTCATTTCCGAAAACTTTGGAAACCAAGAGAAAAAAGGTCTCGGAAATTTTAGCTTCGACTACACTCTGGTGTTAAAAATTTCAACAATTTCAATCAACATCCCATCAACTACACAGACTCCCAGACAAATCAGGGCTTAACAGTTTACTTGAACATATAAATTGTCTCCCACAAATTAATAATATGTTTTCAAATAAATAAAAGCTTTTCCAGCTGCGTTACAAGGAAAGCACCGATATACAGCTTACTATCTTATCGAAAATCTCCAAGTAATACAGACAGCTAAATTTTTTTATCACGTTCACTTTCAAATAAGCATTTGATTTGCTTGAGATCAAGACCTCGGCATGCTCAGGGTAAACTTACGGTATCCTATCACCAACCCACTAAGTCTAATATCTAAGTCCCAACAATAATATAGGAGAATTCTTCTACAGCCAATAATAAGCTCAAAGAATTTAATCTAATACCTGAAACAACATATTGGCCATCTGGTGTAAAGGTTGCCTCCATTGCTGTCGGAGAGGGATCCAGATTAAACCCACACCGCTGCGCCAGTAAAATGGTTGAGTCTTTTAGTGTTGGATAAGTTCGTAAAACATCATGGAAAATACAAGGAACAAAAAAAGAGAATCTAGAGCAGACAGAGGAAAGAATTCTGATGGAAAAGTAACCTTCTCTCCTCCATAGGCGTCAAGGACATAGATGCTGTTACTAGTAGTTGTTAAGAGCATTGATTTTCCATCATTGCTGAATTTTATGTCACAAACCTCAGCTGTGTCCCCACCAACTAGGAAGGTATCAAAGGGTCCCTACATATCATAAGATATGACCAAATTCATTATCTGTAATCTTAAGCGAGCTGAACTTTAGAGGCACAAACCTTGTCGTACGACCTTGAATCAAACAATTTGACGGCACCCCCTTCCATTGCCACTGCAAAGACAAGGCCTTGTTGGTCATAAGCAACTGCAGGCCTACCTCTTAGACGCAAAATCCCCTGAAAACTACAAGAGTGAGCGTATATCACAAACATGTGTTTCATGCGGTAGAAGTTTGACTAGCTAGTAGTACCAACTGCTGGTCTTTTCTACACTAATGAACTAATATTTGTGAGAGCTCACAAATGCTAATACATATCAGCAGATTAGCACCCACCCTGCTTGAGAGTAAGTAGGACTAAAGCATAGATTATATATGTTTGCTAGGACACATACATACAAAATATCTTCTGTGTGCTTTATTATAACAAGTGAATAGATAGTATCTTCATATCAGTCATGCATGCAAGCAAATGGGTGTAATCTGAGGCTATTTCTGCCACAATGTCAAACCATTGAAAGGTTCACGGTGAACTTGGGAGTACGCGTCTATTAGTGGTAGGCTATCGAAATGTTATGTTATAATCGCTGGAGAATTAACATCCGAGATCATTAATTAACATATAAGTTCAAGCTTGAAGAGTATTGAGGAATAAGAACTGATTCAGAGACGGTTCAACGATATTGGTGGTCTAAAGCCAAATCTTAATTTTTTTCCTTTTTGTTTTGTAAAGATTGTGTTTAGACCATCTTGTACTTATCTTGCCAAGGCACTGGGCTACCTGCTAGCTTCTACCATCGAGATAACTCTACTCACCGAAGCTTCGACAACATTAACATCCATGGTTAAGATAATTTTTTATAAGTTCTCATCATCTAATTATCTCACTTTGCTAAGTACATGTTAAAATATAATCATACATTCAGAGTAGTTCAAGTCTAATGAATTTAAAAAGTGGCTTGATCCACTCTTTATAACAAATATCAACTCTAAAAGATACTACTACAAGAGACTTCATTTTTATTTTTTTAATTGTCAATAACGTCATCAAATTGTTCTTTTTTACATATTGCATATTTATTATAAAATTCAAGTATTTATCGAAATAACCTCTTATCACATTCCCAAAAAAAACATAAATCTAGTATCTTTTTAATAATGATAATAATTTTACAATATATGTAACTGATTTTGTGACTTGCACAATTGGTTTTCAATAAATACACTTCTTTCAGTTCGATGACTACCTAGCCTGAGTAATCTAAAATAACATTCGGATAAAATGCAGTTATGCACTAATGTCTGTTCCTAAAGAACAAATTATCCTTCATTAAAAATCTCGTTCTTGTATGAAGACATGACACCAAATAATACTTTTAAGTTGTGCCTAACATGATATAACAGTTTTAGGAGACGGCTGCAGAGATCATAAATGGGAATCACAGTTACAACTTACAACTGCCAAGTGCAGCCAGAGAAAATAAACCTTAAAAGATAAATGTTTGTGGTTCTCAGTTCTAGAAATAATTGTTCTAATTCTTCAACTAGTCGGGAAGTTCATTTAATTAGTTTCAGTTTTTCTTTGTTTTGTTCATTGGATTGGAATAGTACCGAACATTGCTAAATCCCATCACTCAGTACAATGTACATTTGGCCTCACTAGATAAGGGAGGGCATTTCACAATGAATGTGTGCCAAATAACACCTTTTCTCCTATGTTACTAACCCAATTGGACTTCCTTAAAGGGTGTCGCCTAATAGTCAATGAATCTGGAACGGACCATGGGTGACCAGAGTTCAAGTCGCAAAAGAGGCAAAGAAAACATTAGGTAATTTCTTTCCATCTATCTAAGCCTTGACGGGCAGAGTTACCCGGTACCTACGCAGACAAAAAGTAACAGGTACCCAGCGGATTAGTCAAGGTACCTAGCACATTAGTCACACCACCATTATTCCCATAAAAAAGGATTCACTTCCTCAAAGTATTATAGGCTAACTAAAGTCACTAAGATAGTCTAATATTTCTTTGATAATTGAAGACCAAGCTTATTTAGTAAAAAATGTGATACCAACCTGGCAGGCATTTACACGAAGATCCCAGATTCTGACACTATGGTCAAGAGAACCAGACATGAAGCTGTCATTAACTGGAGACATACACAGTGACACAACCCTGCATCCAAGTCGGAATTAAGATATGAAGATAATAAATATGTCAAAATCAAGGGGTAGGAAGGGAGACAACAGGAAAAATATACTGTCAACTGATGAGTGTTACTGTACATAAAATAAACCTAAAATGTCACCCCATTAAAAGTCCATTATGTTTTGCCTGTTTTATAGGGCATCTTGTCCTCACCCTTTATTTATTTCTCTTCTACATTATAACATTTTTTATTTCTATTGTGAGAGAAAATGTATAAATCTCCATAACATCTTATTCAAGCCAAAATAAATTGTTTGAGCAAACGCGTAAAGATAAATCAGTAAATCAAGCATGTTAGGCACATTTTCAACCATTCCAGATGTTTTTACACAGTAAGAATTTATAAAACTTGTTTGCGACAAAGCCGTAGTTGTTGTTGTAAGCATTTATAAAACAACCAGGGCAGTCCATTGTCAGTCCCCAACTTTTCTACCGAAAATGCACAATTTTTTAATCATTCCAGAGATAAATACCAAGGAAAAAGCACCCTACCTCTCTTTATGTCCCTTAAAGTAACGAAGGCATCGATTATCATACATGGATAGGTACCGCAAAGATTCTGGCAGCAGACAGGAAGCAAAAATGTAAGAATATCCTTTCATGTAATGCAAAATCAAAAGTTGATCCAAAGAGAATCACCTCCATGCAAATCCAAGTTGTGTATTGAAGAGCATATAACAGAGTGAGGGTGGTGGGTAAAGCATATTCGATCAGCTCCATGCTTCTTATGATATGTAGTCTTCAGCAACCTGAAGGGCAAAAAGAACTTACAGGAACTATATATTCTGGTCTAGTAAGATAGCTCATAGAGACATTAGCTGCATTATGCAAAAGCTAAAACTTGCTGAAGGACCAAACAGAATCACGATTTGAATCAGTTCGAGGCCTAAGTTGTATAAATATTCATTCAACATTTCAAAATGGAGAAATAAGCACAAGGTAATAGAATATGCTCCCCAAAAATATGTTCCCCAACCTAATATGTTTTGTCAAGTGCGGAACTAGTACGAACACTAGATTCTATCGTTGACAGACTTTCATATGAATGATAGATAATGAAGATAAATTTTTTTTTGAAGATAATTAGAAATGAATTTGAATAACTAATTTATCCACATTCCCTTAATACATAATCAACAGTCAAAATAAATCAGCCACAACCACAGCCCAGAGGAGGACACCAATAGATAGCCCAAAATTTGAGGCACACTAAAGCTTCTTAACATAGCTCAAACAATCATGTTAAAGTTGCTTTTCATGCTCAAGAGCCCTAAAGACAGGAGTCCCTTAACTTTCTGAAATAGTCTCCTATAGGCCTTAACTACCACGGTCAAGTCCTTGCACTCTTCTTTTGATATAATGGCCACTTTTGGAAGTGAACGTCTCAGTTTCCCGCACCAATCAACCAGTGGGGCAATTCTAGGATGACCGAAAATTTTCAGCCCTTTTTTTGTCTCTAAACCTCAGCCTTTTCTATGGAATGGC
Organism: Nicotiana tabacum; assembly: GCF_000715075.1. Lineage (NCBI taxonomy): Eukaryota > Viridiplantae > Streptophyta > Magnoliopsida > Solanales > Solanaceae > Nicotiana > Nicotiana tabacum. The sequence continues at coordinate 91,168,126 of NC_134093.1, read as the reverse complement.
TGCTGCAGCCTAATGCAATCTTCCTGTGAACCTAAGTCTTTCCAATGCACTTCTACTGAAGTTCTTCACATTTTTTAATCCCGCGTAAATGAAGAGAATAAGTATGAGTTGGTGTGATAAGTCACTTTCCAGAAGAAGAGGATCTCCTTATGTAACATCTTATACTGCTTGAAGGATTGCTAAGTTTAAGAATTTTTGATAAACAATTGCTAAGTTTAAGAATGCATGTGGCTTTTTGAAAATACATAACCACAAACAAAGACAACTATATGAACTCTAAACTCTTGATGCCAGATGAAGGTCGCGCAATCTGTCCATATGCCCGTTAGATATTGCAAAGATTCATTAACTTCAAAATTTTAGTCCAAAACTACACAAAATTTAATACTTAAGAACGTGAAGACTGAAGTCATTGGCCAGAATTTGCAAGCAGGAACAATATGGTGTTGACAGAACCTGATAAGTCCACAAAATGGGCAATGCTCTGATGGAGAAGCAACAGGTCTTTAAATAAAGGAGACAAAGACACACTAAGGTTTTGTACCCTGATTATGCTCTGAACAAGAACGACCATATATTCAAGAATCGTTGCTATGATTTTTCCTATTCTAGTCTTGTTCTATAAACCCAAATCCAATTTCAGACGACACTATAAATACCATACTGATGAATAATTCATGATGTTTAATCCACTAATTTGGCATGATTCATAACCTGACGCAGCACTGTAAGTGGATGATACAAAAGAAAATTACAGGAAGACCTTTTCTTGCAAGCTTGTTTCAAGGACTTACTTCCCATTGGCAATGTCAAAAAGTCGAATTGAGTCATCCTCACTTGCAGTTATCAGCAAATCTTCTTTCCGATGAAAATCAAGTGAGTTTATCTGCCCGCCCTAAAAGAAAGAGATATGTCAAGGTAAAAGCAAAGTTGCCAGAGATCTAAAAACTAAAAATTAATAGATTGAAACAACAATTTGTCAAACTATATAGATCACTACTGATTCGATTTAAGAACCTTTTGTAAACAAGTATTAACATTATCTATAAGCACATCTCGTACATTGCAGAATTTCAAGTAAAGCTACAAGCCAGTATAAGGGCCAGAAAAAGAAAGGTCATGAAAGATTGAAAGTGTGATGTTGCATAAAGAGCATGAATGTGTAGGGTGAAAAGTATGGATCTGTCCCTTGGCTTGCTTATAGTTATTCTTTGTTAACCTCCTCTATCCTAATCAGGATAAAGGGTTTGTTGACCCAGGTGCGGATCCAGGATTTGACCTTTGTAGGTTATGAATTCTATGATAGCGACATCAAGTGCTAGTAACTCGGTTGTGAATTTAATATTTGTACATATTTAGTGAATTTCTTAACACATATATAGAGTTTGGGCCAAAGCTAATGAGTTCAGCTAAAATCATATCTTAAAGCCTGCATCCGCCCCTGCTTTGACTGCATATTAAAAGTATTAAGCATCATGGATATAGTTATTTTCTATTTATACTGCAGCTAAATAAATGCATCCAGGAGAGGGAGCTGGTAGACACATGAACAAGGTAACCAATTTCCAATATTCTCATCCTTGCTTTAGCTGCTAGTGTTAATGCATCTTTTCCTCTCTTTCTTAAATCCTTTCTACTAAGTCATTTTTCAGAGTTCATGAAAATGCTAGAACTACTTTAACCATCAGGGACGTTTAGGCTGTTAGATTCTCAGCGAAATAGGTTATGCCAAAGTCTAAACGAGAGTGAGCATTATTATAATTTGATATATTTGTTATCATAAAAAATTCAACTTTTCTGCAAAAGAGAAAATTCCTTAATAGGTACAAAAACAAACGGCAAATTGATATTGCTTTGAGCCTTTGAGGACATACTTAAATCTTTACGAATTCAATATTATATGATGTATGATACTTCTTTTATCAAGTATGAGAAAATTGACTAAAATGCATCCAGAGGATGCCAAAGTTACATCAGCTGAATCTCCTGTATAATGCGTATTGTCAAAGGCGAAAAGCGCTAAAAAGCGCTCCAGGTATATTGGGGCTTTAGCGCAACTAAGTGTGGACTTTAGTTTTTAAAAAAAAGGTGCAATGACAAACAAAAATAAAATTATATATGTAACTCAACAAAAAAGAAACAACTCATTTATAATGTTTCCCTCAGCAACTAATACACTTATTTGCAGATTATATTTGTTGTTTAGTACCCTCGATTCAGGACAGAACTCATGGGCGATGACGCGCACGCCTTAGTGCCTTGCCTACGCTTAAGTGCAGCTTAGGCAACGCGAAGCGCCCTAACTGAATTTTTCAGAGCTTCAAAGCTTAAGCGCGCTTTAAAGAAGCCTTTGACAACACTGGTATAATGAACCTGTGATTATTAGTAGAAGTTGAAGGAGCTAATAAAATCCATGAATTTATCTAGACTATTCACATTTTCAAGTTTATACCAACAAAAGGGACTCATTAGACATCTAGCCTTGAGTTTGTATAGGGGATAAAAATTGTAGGATGCGATATAACAATCAGTCATTAGACACCACTAGATTTACAATATATTGAAAATAGTGCCCTGATCATGATCTTTCTATCAACTCAAACTCGAAGTCCACTATGTAAAGTTGTCAAAGTTGTTAAACGCGAAATTCTTTAGATCATATATCCATCTCAAGCCGAAGTGTTCTACTTCAATAAAAATCAGTTCTTTGATACTAGTTCCCAAGGGGATCGCCATGTAGTTGAGGGATGGGAGTAACAACCTAGAAATCCCAGGATCGAATCTCCCACTATAATATTAGCCATGAACTCATCTGCTGCAGCCCTAGTAGCAGTACACTTACTAAAGGGGTTCAACTGAATTCCCTTTGCCGAAAAATTATATAGTGTATATTGGTGAAAATTCTTTTTGTGTATTTATAAATCAGTGATTCCTCCTCTAGATATAAGAGAGCATCTTTTTAGACCCCTTGATGAAATTCCTGCTTGTTGGTTGGACAGTTGCCTGGTAGATTACTCAAGGTGCAAACAAGATAGCCCATAATCCGCGATATTCACCAAAAAATAAAAGCCAGTTTGTTGATTTTTCAACATTAAAATTCTATATTTGCCAGTGTGTTTGCTACTTGCTCTTTCCTGATTCAGCCCTTCTACTTCTGTTTAACATTGTTCCGGTATTATTAGGTAAAAGGAAATTGAATATCCTTCCCCCAAAGTCGAGTAAGTTCACATGCTACCACGCCAGAGAAGTGTGTTAAAAATTCACAAGTGTCAGGTCTTTGATTTTAAAAAATAGGCCGTTATTTTGTAACAGAATGCTTGTCAATCGTTCAGTAAAACTCTCAGGGCAATAGTAAAGAACACGAATAGAGCTGAATATACAGAACACACACCAGCTAGCTTGGATTAATTGATTAACTTAATTCTCGGGCGATTAAACCGTAAGAGTTCACCAGAAATCACAACGTTAGAATTCAAGGGCAGTTCCATATTGAAAATTCGATGGGATTACTCACAAAATCTGAGAAGACTGATGCTACGGTCATGCTACGAACAATGTCATCGTTGAGCTCCGATAGTGCCGTCATCTTCTTATATGAGAAACTTTAATCAGAGCGAGAGAAAGAAATTTCTCAGAAAAATTATTGTAATAGTTTTATGCTGATAGGGTTAATATAGTCGAGCACTTCAATTTTTTGTTTTTGTTTTTCAATATACGCTGCAGTCAACAGTCATCTGGTTGTTTGACTAGTTTCTAGAAGTAAAAGTGTATGTATATTAATTTCCTCTGACAAATAACATAACACTAATACTCTTGTTTTTTTGTGAAAATTATAGAAAATTAATACTCTTGTTATAAAATAAATACAGTAAAGTAAAGACAAGTATATAGAAAAACTAATATATTATTCAACTTCAAACTTATATACATAATGAACTAAAAGCTCCTCTATTTATAAAAGAAAGGAAGCAGTTGCTAGACTTTTCAGGAAGCAGCTGCAAGGCTTTTCTTTAGACGCTTGTAAGATGTCTGCATGAGCTGCTTGCAACCTGCCTGTTTAATAAGAAGTTGCTGCAAATCATTTCATTGAGCTACTTGCAACCTGCCTGTTTAATAAGAAGCTGCTGCAAATCATTTCATTGAGCTCCTTGCAACCTGCATGCATCAGCTGCTTGTAGATAAATTTCAACAGAGCACTAATTGGATAATCTTCTTCAGGAAGATTATCTATAGCGGAGTAATAAATGAACATCCACAATATAATTATTTTCATAACACTCCCACTTGGATGTTCATTAAAAGGTATTATGCCTCTTTAAAACCTTACTAGGAAAAAACCATGTGGGAAAAAATCCTAGTGAAGGAAAAAGAGTACACATATTTAGTAATACGCATTGCTCGATGCCTCATTAAAAACCTTATAAGGAAAACCCTGTGGGAAAAAATTTAGTAAGGAAAAAAGAGTACATCGCGTATTTTACTCCCCCTGATGAAAACCTTGTTTCAAATATTTGAGTCTCCGCATTCCAATCTTGTATACAATCCTCTCAAAAGTTGAAGTTGGTAAAGATTTAGTGAATAAATCTGTCGGATTGTCACTTAAATGGATTTGTTGCACATCAATATCACCATTTTTCTGAAGATCGTGTGTGTAGAATAATTTTGGTGAAATGTGCTTCGTTATATCTCCTTTTATAAATCATCCCTTCAATTGGGCTATGCATGCAGCATTGTCTTCGTATAAAATTGTGGGTCTTTTCTCACATTCCAAATCATATTTTTCTCGAATAAAATGAATTATTGATCTCAACCGTATGCATTCCATACTTGCTTCATGAATAGTTATTATTTCAGCATGATTTGAAGAAGTAGCAACAATAGATTGCTTTGTGGAGCGCCATGATATGATAGTACCTCCATATGTAAACACGTATCCGGTTTGAGATCTAGATTTATGGGGATCAGATAAATAACTTGCATCTGCATAACCAACAAGATCTGCACTATCTTTGTTAGCATAAAACAAACCCATATCAAGAGTTCCCTTTAAATATCGCAATATATGCTTAATCTCGTTCCAATGTCTCCGAGTAGGAGAAGAACTATATCTTACTAGTAAATTAACAGAAAATGCTATGTCATGCCTTGTAGCATTAGCAAGATACATTAGTGCACCAATTGCACTGAGATAGAGTACTTCGGGACCAAGGAGTTCTTCATCCTCTTCTGGAGGTCGGAACAAATCTTTATTCACTTCAAGTGATCGAACAACCATTGGTGTACTCAATGGGTGCGCTTTGTCCATGTAAAAGCATTTTAATACCCTTTCTATATAGGCAGATTGATGGATAAAGATCTCATCTGCTAAATGTTCAATTTGCAGACCAAGACAAAGTTTTGTCTTTCCAAGATCTTTCATCTCAAATTCTTTCTTAAGATATTCAATTGCCTTTTGGAGCTCTTCTGGAGTTCCAACAAGATTTATGTCATCAATATAAATAGCAAGTATAACAAATTCTGAAGCCATTTTCTTTATAAAAATACATGGACAAATAACATCATTTATATAACCCTCTTTCAGCAAATATTCACTGAGGCGATTATACCACATGCGCCTAGATTATTTTAAACCGTACAAAAATTAGTGTAATCTGATTGAGTACATTTCCCGAGATTTTGAATATGCTTCAGGCATTTTAAATCTTTCAGGGATTTTCATGTAAATTTTATTATCAAGTGACCCGTACAGATAAGCTGTAACCACATCCATTAGATGTATTTCAAGCCTTTCACGTAAGGCTAAACTGATGAGATATCGAAATGTTATGGCATCCATAACGGGTGAATATGTTTCTTCATAATCGACTCCAGGTCGTTGTGAGAATCCTTGTGCAACAAGGCGAGTCTTGTATTTTTCAACTTCATTTTTATCATTCCTTTTTCGCACAAAAACCCATTTATGACCAACTGGCTTTATACCAGCAGGTGTTTGGACTACTGGTCCAAAGACCTCTCTTTTAGCAAGTGACTTCAATCCCGATTGAATTGACTCTTACCATTTTGACCAATCAGATCTTTGTCGACATTCTTCGACAGATCGGGGTTCAAGATTCTCACTATCTTGCATAATGTTAAGTGCAACACTATATGCAAAAATATTATGCACCACTATTTCAGATCGATTTAAATTAATCCCATCACCAGTAGAACTTATTAAAAGTTCCTCACTCACTTGAGTCTCGGGTTCATTGATTTCTTCAGGAATCTCAGAACTAATCAGATCTTGGGTCTCTTCAGGAGATCCCTTCATAATATCATTTTGATCATTTTTCAATTTTATAATTTCTAGGGTTTCAAATCTTAAAACCCAAGGCCTACCACGCTTCAGGCATGCTTTAGGTTCATTAGCTCTCATGCTAGTAGATGGTCCTGCTGGGACATCAATTCGGATAGGCACATTCTCTACAGGGATATGCGACTTAGTTATCCTTTTCAAATCAGTAAATGCGTCTGGCATTTGATTTGCTATATTCTGTAAATTGATGATCTTCTAGACCTCCTGATTACATATAGGGGTACGTGGATCAAAGCGAGATAATGATGAAACTTTTCACATAATTTCTCTTTTGATTTTCTTTTTCTCTCTCCCTAATTGTGGAAAATTTATTTCATCAAATCGACAATATGCAAATCGAGCAGTAAATAAATCTCTCGTAAATGGTTCAAGATAGCGAATAATAGAGGGTGATTCAAACCCAATATATATTCCTAACCTTCTTTGGGGCCCATCTTATTACGATGTGGTGGTGCTACTGGCACATATACAGCACATCCAAAAAATCGTAGATGGGCAATATTTGGTTCATGACCAAAAACTAATTGTGACGGAGAATATTTATTATAATGTGTTGGTCTGAGACGGATAAGTGATGCTGCGTGCAAGATAGCATGGCCCCAAACATTAGTGGGCAATTATGTTTTCATAAGTAGCGGTCTTGCTATCAATTGTAGGCGTTTAATAAATGACTTTGCAGGGCCATTTTGAGTATGAACATAAGCTATAGGATATTTAACTTTTATCCCAACTGATAGACAATAATCATCAAAAGCTTGAGATGAGAATTCTCCAGCATTATCAAGGCGAATAGGCTTTATAGGATAATCTGGGAATTGTACCCTTAATCGAATTATTTGGGCTAATGGCTTTGCAAACGCCGGGTTGTGAGATGATAGTAGGTACACATGAGACCATCTTGAAGATGCATCTATTAGGACCATAAAATATCTAAATAACCCACTTGGTGGGTGAATAGGTCCACATATATCCTGATGTATACGTTCTAAAAAGACAGGGGATTCAATGCCAACCTTCATTGGTGATGGTCTAGTGATCATTTTGCCTTGATAACAAGCATCACAAGAAAATTCATTATTTGTAAGAATCTTCAGGTTCTTTAATGGATGCCCACTCGAATTTTTAGTAATTCATCTCATCATTATTGATCCAGGATGACCCAAACGACCATGCCAAAGCACAAAAATATTTGAATCAGTAAACTTCCGGTTTACGATAGAGTGTGCTTCAACTGTACTAATCTTTGAATAATATAAGCCAGAAGATAAAGTTGGTAACTTTTCTACAATGTATTTCTGGCCAGAAATATTCTTTGTAATACAAAGATATTCCATGTTCATTTAATCTATTATCTCAACATGATACCCATTTCGGCGGATATCTATAAAACTCAATAAATTTTTTCGGGACTTGGAGGAGAATAATGCATTGTCTATAATAAGTTTTGTTCCCTTAGACAGAAATATAATAGCTCTTCCGGAGCCTTCAATCAAACTTATATTACCAGAAATTGTAAAAACATTTGCTTTTTCCTTATGCAAATAAGAAAAGTATTTCTGATCTTTGAATATGGCATGAGTTATTCAACTATCAATTACACAAATATCTTCATGATTGGTCTTTGATCCAAATATAATTTGAGAATTATCCATATTCTTCAAAATGATATAAATAAAATAAATATGATAGTAAACATTATTATCAAAGCATAATTTTTATTTATGTACAACAATTACATAACCATACTATCTACTACAAACAACAAAAATTAAAATATTTACATTTCTACAGATTCACTACCGATCACATGACTTGTTTTTCCTTCTGGGAGTGCAAAATAATCAGCTACATCCAAATGCATGAAGTCTAAATTATCTTCAGAAATAAAATTTGCTTCAGCATTTTTCCCTATCTTCTTCAGGGAGGCTTGATACAGCTCAACCAGGTGCTTTGGCGTACGAAATGTACGTGACCAGTGCCCTTTTCCTCCACATTTATAACATGCATTTTCTAGCTTTGTTGCTTGCGCCGCTTCATGCTTTTGTTCCTTTATTTTCCACTGCTGGTGGTGAGGAGGGTTCTTTGGTGCATTGTTATTACCACGATTAGAGTTTCCTCCCCTACCATGGCCATGACCACGACTGGGGCCACGCCATCTTTCACGCTTAGCTTGGAGGAAGTTCGTCTCATTCACTTCAGGGAATGGACAAGAACCAGTAGGTCGGCTTTCATGGTTTTTCATTAATAGCCCATTATGTTGCTCGGCTACAAGAAGATGTGAGATAAGTTCAGAATACTTTTTGAATCCCATCTCTCGATATTGCTGCTGCAGGAGCATATTCGAGGCATGAAAAGTGGTGAAAGTTACTGATAGATTTAAAATCTTGTAGCCTTAGATGAGTCCAATCATAACGTGCATGTGGAAGAACGACCATCTTCAGGTGGTCATATCTATCTTTCAAATTATTTCACAGTATGATTGGATCTTTAACAGTAAGATATTCCATTTTCAGACCCTCATGAAGGTGATGGCTTAGGAATATCATTGCTTTGGCACGGTCTTGGTTTGATGCCTGATTTTTATCTTTGATGGTGTCTGCCGGACCCATCGCATCAAGATGAATTTCGAAATCAAGCACCCAAGACATGTAGCTTTTGCCCGATATATCCAGGGCTACAAATTCAAGTTTAGAAAGATTTGACATTATTTAGAAAAAGAAAGTTCGTACCTCTGATACTTTCAAAATATTCTCTCGAGATGGAAGAGTCTCGTGTTGATAACGTGTTATAAAATAAAGACAGTAAAGTAAAGACAAGTATAGAGAGAAACTGATATATTATTTAAACTTCAAACTTATGTACATAATGAACTGAAAACTCCTCTATTTATAGAAGAAAGGAAGCAGCTGCGAGGCTTTTCAGGAAGGAGCTGCAAGACTTTTCTTTAGCTGCTTGTAAGATGTCTGCATGAGCTGCTTGCAACCTGCCTGTTTAATAAGAAGCTGCTGCAAATCATTTCATTGAGCTACTTGCAACCTGGCTGCATCAGCTGCTTGTAGATAAATTTCAACAGAGTACTAAATGGATAATCTTCTTCAGGAAGATTATCTATAGCGGAGTAATAAATGGACATCCACAATATAACTATTTTCATAACAACTCTTATTTTTTTGTTTACCAGTGAAGGGGAAGCACTTGTGAAAACTAGAAAAAATTAATACTGCCTTTTTTTTGTTTTCCGGTAAAGGAAAAGTAAGGTTGATAAGGTGAGAAACCAGGGCGGCTCAACGATATTGGTGGCCTAAAGCCAAACTTCAATAAGAGGCCTTAAATTTATTTAATAAAATTTATTATATTATTTTTTTTCTTTTTCTTTTTTGTGGTATACCAACCATCTTGTACTTATCTTGATCATTCATTCATTTACCTGCTAGCTCTCGCCATTGCAAATATTTTGTAATTCTACTCATTAAGGCTTAGATAATATTTTTATGAGAAACATATATTGACGGTTAAGATAATATTTTTTTATAAATTCTCATAATCTAATAATCTCAATTTTGTACCACTAAATAGATATTAGTATAATTTCATGAATTTAAATAGTTCAAGTCTATTCCAAAGTGACAAAGGTATTAATCCACTCTTTATAAGATAATCAACTCTAAAAGATATTACAAGAGATTTCATTCTTTAATTATCGAAGTCGTTATCAAGTTGTTTATTTTCATATATGGCATATTCATTATAAAATTCGAATTATTTACTTGAATAACCTCTATCACATTAATTCCAAACAAAGAAGTATAAAATTTAGTATCTTTTATTAATAATTTTATAATATATAATAGTAGTATATAATTTGAAAATTTTGAGGCCCTTCAATTCTAGGGGCCTAAAGCAATCGCTTTAGTGGCTTTTTCCTAAAGCCGGCACTGTGGGAAACATTCGAGAACTTTCGTTAAGGATGAATACTTTGGTTAAGGATGAAGTCTATCCTCCTAACACAATCTTTGATGATTAAAAAATTAATATTCAACCTGAATAAGTATAATTTTTGTGAGATATTCTCTATATATTTTTTCCGATGTCAAAAGTAGATAATTAAAGTTTAAATTAAACATTATGTTCTTTGGGTGTACGATAATTGATTTTTTTTAATGTCAAAATTGATGGTGATGATACTTGACTAAGTATCTACTACAAAATATGGCTTACATATCTTCTAATGTCAGGTTATAGAGGTGTGTGACAATTACATCAAGGTTTAACCGTCTAATTCTCTTTCTGTATTTAACAATAGAATTAGAATAGAAATAGGACAGCAGAAGATATACCAATAATTTTAATTAGAGACGTCTTGTCAATAATTATAACATTGTTGTAATTTTGATATTGTTTTATGGACAAATCATATAAATGCAAAACGCACTCCTAATAGATAGCTAGTGTGTCAACCTCACGAAAATTCCTTTCACATAATTGCGTAGCTTACGATAAACATATACCTCTAAAGAATACATGAGTATTACACAAGTACACTTCAAAATATCATGTTGGGGAAGGAGGGTTGCGTTTTCCACTTAAAATTTCAAGTTTTTTCGATTTTTAAGTCCAAAAATAAATTATGGTATTAAAAAATTGACAACTTTTTGAGTCGGGGCCGATTACTAAGGGCCCGTTTGGACATAAAATTTGATGGAAGATTTTTTCAAAAAAATTTATTTTTTTTCGAAATCAGCGTTTGTTCATAAAATTTCCAATATTAACTTGAAGATGCATTTTGGAAATTTTCAAAAATTTGAAAAACTGCAAAAAATTGTTTTTCAAAATTTTCACTCAAATCACTCACAAAATTTCAAAAACAACCCAAACTGAAATTTATGACCAAATACAACTCTAAATTTTAAATAATATTTTCACTTGAAAAGAATTTTACAATTCTTATGTCCAAACGCCTACTAAGTTTGTTATACTCCCATGCTAGTTTTGCTTTCCATGCCCTTGGTTTAAGCTTAGGGAGAGTTAAACGCATATCACCATCAATTTAAAACTAGTGTAACAACGATAAATTGAATATTTAACGAGTACAAGTTTAGAATAAATGTAGAGCCGGCTAGAGGGTAAGGCCAGTGAAGTGGTGGCTTTAGGCCCCAGGATTTTAAAGGCCCCAAAATTTACAAATATAATTATACATAGTAGTAATATAATAGTGAAATTCCATATTAATTTTCTTGAATTTGAATTTAATTGTTTTTAGCCATACGTTGACCTACACAAACTTGGAACCGAATACTATTACATAATCTTTTATTTGTTAGTTTCCTGTTTACCCGAAAAATAGCTAGAGTTAAATTTTTACGCGTTTCCGAAGATATGTGGCGCAACTTAATACGAAATGCAAGGATAAATAAAATATAAATGTAGATTGGAGAGAATGCAATTTGGACAAGGCAATCAAGAACAGTGAACCTTAGGATTCGACAAATAGAACCAATCTAAGAAACTGGAAGAGCCATTCTTTACTGTAGAGGAATATAATACTTTCATTACAATATATGTCTCAGCAAAACTCTGTCCTACAGAAATGATAACCAAGCCCTTTTATAGTGGAGGGATTCAGCTCCAAGCATAATAAAATAAACATTCAGTGGGAGACCCATGATAAGTCAGCTTTTTCATAATTTCTGCCAAGATTTCCTCTAGTGGGATTGCAACAGTTTTTGACTGCGAGCTCGATCTCGCTTAGAATTCTCGATTTTGGTTCGAGCTTGATTTAGGCTCGAACTTGTGATCTTGGTTCGAGCCCGATCCTGGTTCGAACACGATCCTGGTTCGAACACGCTGAGGTCAAAGAACATTGCTTCCGTGAAGGTTTAGTGGACGGGTCATCCGGTCAAAGAGGCGACTTGGGAGACTGAGCCTGATATGCGCAACTGTTATCCACATTTATTCACCAGCTTAGGTACTTTTTCTAACTCCGTTCGAGGACGAACGTTTGTTTTAGAGGTGGAGAATGCGATGACCCAAAATGTCATCTTTAAATTTAATAATTAATTCTATGTTCAAAGGCCTCGAAAAGCTCTATTTTATCCTTCCTCGACTTGCGTGCACAGTACATAAGATTTTCCGGAAAGTTTTCAGGTGAAAAATGGATTAAAATGTGATTAGAGCTTTAAAACTCAACTAAATTGACTTTGGTCAATATTTTGAGCAAACGGACTCGGATAAGTATTTTGATAGTTCCAGTAGGTCCGTATCGTTATTTGGGACTTAGGCGTATGCCCGGAATTAAATTCTGAGGTCCCTAGCCCGATATATGGAATTTTGATGAAAAATTTACAGTTTAAGTTTAAATAGTGAACGGATGTCGAATTATATGCAAATGACCCCGGAATAAAATTTTGATGATTCCAATAGCTCCGTAGGGTGATTTTGGACTTAGGAGCGTGATCGAAATTTTATTTGGAAGTCCGTAGTAAAATTAGGTTTGAAGTGGCTAAAATAGGAATTTAAAGTTTGGAAGTTTGACCGGGGAGTTGACTTTTTTTACATCGGGCTCGGAATTCAGTTCTGAAAATTTTCACAGCTCCGTTATGTTATTTATGACTTGTGTGCAAAATTTGAAGTCATTCGGACTTGATTTGATAGGTTTCGACATCGAATGTAGAAGTTAGAAATTCTAAGTTTCATTAAGATTGAATTGGAGCATGATTCGTGATTTTAGGATTGTTTGATGTGATTTGAGGTTTCAAATAAGTTCGTATGATGTTTTAGGATTTGTTGGTGTTTTGGGTTGAGGTCCCGAGGGCCTCGGGTGAGTTTCGGATGGTTAACGAATCAAAAGTGGGACTTAGCTGCTGCAATTTTTCTGCTAGAAATGCTGTCAAAAATCGGACTGCTGTCAAAATCGAGGTCCCTGTCAAAATCGAGGTCCCTGACAAAATCGAGGTCCCTGACAAATCGAGGTCCATAACAAATCGAGGTCCATAACAAATCAAGGTCCATGACAAATCGAGGTCCCTAAGAAATCGAGGTCCCTTACAAATCGAGGTCCCTAAGAAATCGAGGTCCCTTACAAATCGAGGTCCATGACAAATCGAGGTCCCTTACAAATCGAGGTCCCTGACAAAATCGAGGTCCATAACAAATCGAGGTCTCTTACAAATCGAGGTCTCTTACAAATCGAGGTCCCTTACAAATCGAGGTCTCTTACAAATCGAGGTCTCTTACAAATCGAGGTCCCTTACAAATCGAGGTCCATAATAATCGAGGTCCCTTACAAAATCGAGGTCCCTAACAAATCGAGGTCCCTTACAAATCGAAGCAGCCCATGATCGAGGCAACCCATGATCGGACTCCATGATCGGACTCCCCATGATCGGACTCCCCATGATCGGACTCCATGATCGAACTCCATGATCAGACCCCATGATCGAGGTTACCCTGGACATATCTGTAAGTTATAAAAACAGGGAGGCTTCGTCCATTTTGCCCTTTTTAACAACTTGGAGCTTGAGCAGAAGCGATATTTGATATATTTTCAAGGAAAAACATTGGGGTAAGTGATTCTAACTCGGATTTGGTCAATATACACGAATATATCATTGTTTTCACCATTTAATTAGTATTTTGAGATTGAAATTTGTAAAATTTTAGAAAATCTCATAGAAATGAAAATTAAAGATTTGGAGGTCGAGTTGTTATCGGATTTTGATAAAATTGGTATGGGTGGACTCGTAATTGAATGGGTTATCGGATTTTATAAGTTTCGCCGGATTCCGAGATGTGGGCCCCACGGGCAAATTTTGAGCTAATTTTGGATTTTAATGAAAACGTAATATTTTCTTATGAAATTGATTACTATAATTTTTGTTGACTGTATCGAATTAATTATGACTAGATACAAGTCGATTGGAGTCAGAAATTCGAGGAAAAAGCATAATACTTAGTTAAATTGGAGCAAGTCGAGGTAAGTGACTTGTCTAACTTTGTGTGGGGGAAATTTTCCCTAGAATTAATATGAATATGATTATTGAAATGTGTTGAAAGTCGTGTACACGAGGTGACGAGTGTGTACACGGGCTATATGTGAAAGATTATATTTTTAAATTGTGTAGATCACTATTGCGCATTTATTAAATTATTTTATCTTGTTATATTCTTCATCAATGATATGAGATATATACTTCAAATTTATTTGACCTTTTCCTACTAATTGTTTGACCTGTTTAGTTGAAACTTGGTTTCTTTAATTCTATGCATTATTTGAAGGTTGATTTTCTTTAGATTAAATATTATTAATATGAAGTATTTGACATTTTTAAACTTGATATTGAAGCAACGTATTAAAGATTTTGAAATATTATTTTCCTGAATTATTTACTCCTGAATATTTTTGTACTCATTGTGATGGAGCAGTGAGCTCTTTATTGTGGAAAAATATTATTGTTGGATTATTTTGGCATGAGCCGTGAGCTCTTTATTATTGAAAAATATTGTTGTCGATTTATTTTTGGAAAAATTGAAATATTGGGCACTTGAGGTGCAAATTGTGATATATTGTGATATTGATACGCATGCGGTGGTATAAGGTCTGGGTGTTGAAACGCATGCGGTGAGATAAGGGTGGCTTGATACGCGTGGCTAGTAGGGGAACTACTAGAAGTCATGCGGTATGATAAGGGTGGCTAAAACGCGGGATGCTATTTCGGGAAAAATATTTTTTTTTAAAATAAATTGTGAAGGCTCCCGCGGTGATATAAGGAAATGAGATATTGTGAATTTATTTATGATTTGGGACTACGAGGCGGTACCTCGTGAGTGCCCTTGTTGATATTGATTTATGGCCATAGTTGCTTTCGATTAATTGTTGTGATTTTCATAAAGTTGAAGGAAATTCTGTTTTGATTCCACGAGATATTATTTGTAATTATTTGATGTCATTAAATGTGACATACTATTTGATTCATTTCCAATGTCATTTTATTTTACTACATTGATAAATATTTTACCATGCCATTATTATATTCCAGTAGGGCCTCACCTTACCTCGTCACTACTCTACTGAGGTTAGGCTTGGCACTTACTGGGTACCGCTGTGGTGTACTCATACTATGCTTCTGCACATCTTTTTGTGCAGATCCAGGTACATTTTACCAGCCTAGACGTCAGTGAGTTACTTGCGCACAGAGACTTCGAGGTATATCTGCCAGCGTCCGCAGACTCCGGAGTCCCCTTCTATCATTTTATGTTGCTTCCTTATATTTTATTTAGACCTTGACATATAGAGACATTGAGAATAAATTCTTAGAAACTTGTGACTTATTTCTACCGGGTTTTGGGAGTTGAAATTGTTTGAATTGTAGTTTATTTATTTCAGATATTTATTATTATTCCGCATTGATAGGCTTACCTAGTCTTAGAGACTAGGTGCCATCACGACATCCTACGGAGGGAATTTGGGGTCGTGACAGAGGTCTTAGAATACAAAATTAATTATTAAATTTAAAGATGATATTTTGGGTCATCACATCCTGGTTCGAGCCCTCGAATTGATTCGAGGTCAATGTTGGTTGGTCCTCGGATTATCAGCACGATAGGTTTACCTGCGTCATGGTTCGATTCTTGTTCGAGTTTGATTATGATACCGATCTCGACACGGACCGGCCTCCCCGGGTTCGAGGTTAGTTCGTCCCCTCTTCGGGATCTTACTTTGATACATCACCCTTCGAACCATACGGGACATGCCAAGGCTGAAATCTATTTCGACCGTATACAGATAGTCCCCTCGTTTCTCAGAAAGAATATGGCGAGAAACGATATGATTTCCAACAGCTCGATCAGATTATATCTTGTCGTTTCCATCTGGTAGCTGTCCCGTCGGTTTAGTCTTTCAAGGCATTTAATGCATGTCAGGTGGTGGTCGGCCACTGCTGATACTGAACCGCCATCGTTTGAACCTATAAATAACCCTTACTTTTATCTTTTACCATTTTTACATCTTCTATCTTCCAAAATTTCCCAAGTTCTTCTTCGTGCTCTCCAACTTACCAGTAAAGCTGTGATTTCTTTCCGAAAAAACCCATCTTCAATTCTACCAAATCTCTATCACTTTCTTCTATTCCTTACTTTTGAATACAAAAATGGTGAAAACATCGCAAACCATTCCTCAGAAAGAGAAGGCTTCATCTTCAGAGTGTGTCGCCGATGGGGCACCGGCAGAACCACGGCCTGAGGAGTGTATTCCCGGGGCGTGCGTCCTTACTTCAGATTTTAAGGTTGATAAAGGTTCGTCGGTCCCTGGCTGGTGTGAGCCGGTATCGAGGTACATGTGTTCGATAATCGAGAAGCACCTCGATATGTTAAAGAAGGATAGCAATTGGGGTGAAAAGGAAGCAATAATACCTAACCCTGACGAAGATATCACTTCTTACGTGAAAGGGTTTTTGAACGTATATACTTACCCTTTCACTTTGGGTCCCCTCGATTCCGTCATTATTGACTTCTGTCGACAATATCAGGTAACCTTAGGCCAGGTCCATCCTTCTTTGTGGCGGATCATTATCCTGATCTGATATTTTGTGAGCAAAATCAAGGGGATGTCGTTCACCCTCGATCATCTTATTCGGTTGTACCGTCCCCGACGTTTTTGAGGAGGGTTAATAAAACTCTAGCGTCGGGCTACCAAGGCTCTGTTCTCGAGTATTGACGAGGACAGGGACCGGGGTTGGATGGGCAGGTTCATTCGAATAAGGACTTCGGACCTGATCCCGACTGAAAAGATGCCCTTTCCCGAGGAGTGGAATATGAAACGTAAGTGTGATCTTGCTGTTGCTTCTATTTTGTTCTTCCATTTATTCTCTTATCGACATTCCTCCTTTTGTGATGTAGCGGTTCCCTGGATGCCCGGAGCGGTTCCCGATCTCAAGAACTGGGTACGGGCTCTTGTTTCGACCTCCACATACGCCGAGCGCTCATGGCATGATTTGTCAAAGGGTCGGTGGGAGGCCAAAAATCACCGTAAGCTCATTTCTCGGACTCTGACGATCCGAATGAGGCGTTTCTCAAAATATTTTTTATAAGGTTTCCCATATGCAGGTTTGGGTAAAAATGCGGTCTTGAGGAGGATGTTTCGACCTCTGTCCCAAAGTCGGTGAAGGAAAATAAAAGGAAGAGAGCCTCGGTTCTTGAATATCCAAAACCGAAGAAGAGGGCGGCTCGTAAGCCGAACAAGAATGTCATTCCTTTGACTGTGGAATCCATTTTGCATCTAAGGGATGAAGAAGAAGAAGAAGAAGAAGAAGAAGAAGAAGAAGAAGAAGAAGAATAAGAAGAAGAAAAATAAGAAGAAGAAGAAGAAGAAGAAGAAGAAGAAGAAGAAAAGGACAATGAGTCCGCGCTGGCAGTCCGAACGAAGAGAGCCACCGATGCCTCATCGCCGGTTGGATCGATGATGCCCTATTGGGCTCCGCCTCGAACTGAAGATATGCCGGAGAAAGATTCAGGTAGAGTCCCCGAACTATCGGAGGTCGAAGACGCCTCTCATCGGAGTCAACCGGCAGGGGTTACAGTCGAAGAGCCCCTCGAAACCCTGCGAGCCGAGGGGAACGCTCCAAGCGAGTCATTTGGGGCAGCAGTGATCGAGGATTCGCCTACCTTTCCCGCTTTTTCCGTAGGGGTGATTCGGGAAGCTCAAGCTCTGGGAGCCCTCGATCTAGACAGGCCTCATGATGAAGAAGATCCATTTCATGACCCGTTTACCGGTATCGAGGACGTTGCTGGTGTTGGTGATGAATCAGATCTTTTTCACGGATTACGGCAGGCTTTGAATCAGGTGAGCCTTTAAAAAAGAATTTTTTTGTTGGTACTGCCTCTATGTTCGTTTTTCGTTAACTTCACTTCTTGTTTCTTTGTAGGCTGCGGCAGTCCATCGAGAACAATGTTCTTGTTCCCAGAATGAGTTGCTTCGATACGCAGCCGACCTACACCGTGCTACTAACGAGAGGAACTCCCTTAGACTTTCCTTAGGGCAGAGAGAGGAGGAAATAAAAGACCTCCGAGCTGAGCTGGCCAAGGCTTATCGAGATCAGAATGATTTGTTTGAGCGGGTAATGATGCTTTTGAAAACCTATGGGCTTGATACCGGAATGATAGCTAACATTTCAGTCTCACAGCTGCAGCAAAAAATTGAGATGATCGGGAAGCTTCGCGAGGAGGTCGACGTGATAAGGATGGAGTCCTTGCGGTGGAAAGAAGGTATGGACTGCTTTGCTGCAGAAAAAGAGACTGCTCGAGCCCAGTTATCGTCGTCTGAAACCCAACTTTAGAAAATAAAGGAAAAAGGCCTGGTTCAAGCAAGAAGAATTGAGGAGCTTGAGGCTCGGTTGGCCTCTGTTCTCGCCAAGGCCGAATCCGATGTTGAAAAGGCAAAGGCCGATGCGGACGTGCTCGTGGCCGTCTATTGGGCTGATGCTGAAGCTGACCAAGTCCAGGCAAGAGAGGCAGCCGAATCTGCCGATAGTCGAGCGCATTGGGTAGCCGAACTTGCTAAGTGCCGATCCAGAAGGGAAACTCTCGAGGAGATTCATGCTCGCGGCTTCGCTCTCGCGGAAGAGATAAAAAGGGCAAAAGAACTCGAAGCTGATGCTGAAGCTCTGGTTTCTGATGGTGATGACGACGACGATGGGAGCAAGAGCGGATTCGAAAATGGGGGGGAACACCTGATAAAGAAGAGACCGCTCCCGATCGAGAAATTTAGTTCTTAGTTTTTACATTGTAATCACCCATGCAGATAAATTTGTGTATAGGCATATCTCCCCTTTCGCCGACTTGCTTCTATTTTTGTTTCCCATCTTGCGAGGACTTTATTCGCCTTATGAATGTCTCCACAATGTTTTAAACAACTTAATCAAATTTGGACCTCGTAGTATCTGTGAGCGAGCGTTTTTTCAAACTTGGGGCAATGTAGCCCTTTAGGCTTATTAGTTGTCAATGATTTGATCTTGAAGAAATATGGCCCGCGGGCGTGATGGTCGAGCGAGTATTTTCTCGGACTCGAAAATGTAGCCCGTAGGCTTAGTCGAGTGAATGATTCGAACTCGAATTAATGTAGCCCGTAAGCTTAATGGTCGAGTGAGTGTTTGCTCGAACTCGAAATAAAAAAATAGCCCGTAGGCTTGGTCGAGTGAATGATTCGAACTCGAATTAATGTAGCCCGTAGGCTTAATGGTCGAGTGAGTGTTTACTCGAACTCGAAATAAAAGATAGCCTGTAGACTTGGTCGAGTGAATGATTCGAACTCGAAGTAGTGTAGCTCGTAGGCTTAGTCGAGTGAATGATTCGAACTCGAATTAATGTAGCCCGTAGGCTTAATGGTCGAGTGAGTGTTTACTCGAACTCGAAATAAAAAATAGCCCGTAGGCTTGGTCGAGTGAATGATTCGAACTCGAATTAATGTAGCCCGTAGGCTTAATGGTCGAGTGAGTGTTTGCTCGAACTCGAAATAAAAGACAGCCCGTAGGCTTGGTCGAGTGAATGATTCGAACTCGAAGTAGTGTAGCCCGTAGGCTTAATGGTCGAGTGAGTGTTTGCTCGAACTCGAAATAAAAGATATCCCGTAGGCTTGGTCGAGTGAATGATTCGAACTCGAAGTAGTGTAGCCCGTAGGCTTAATGGTCGAATTGTATCTTAATTCTGATTGCACAATAAATCTCAAAATAGAGGAATTTTTATTGGATATAAGATGCCGATAAAAAAGAGAACTTTCTTCGCACATTATTACACGCCTGGGTTCGGGCCAATCTATATGAGCATGGTTCGCTTCGACCATTTGGCTCTTTACAGTTTTCCTATTGGAACCCTGTTGCTGTGAAATAACTTTCTTGAGAGTCCTTGGATATTGTTATAAATGCTGCACGACCAATGGTTGCCTCATTAAAAACCTTGCCGAAAAATCCATTTGGGATAAAACCGTTCTAAGGGAAAATGAGTGCAACGCGTGCTTTCTGGCGAGAGATCTGTCCCTTGTTCGGACTTCTACAGGGGTCAGTTTCGAGATATAAACGAATATGGAAAAGGTTGTACCTTAACAGTAGTACCGTTTTAGATGTGATACATTCCAGCTGCTTGATAACTGTTTGCCGTTTATAACGCTGATCCTGTATGACCCCTTTCCGATGTCCTCGAGTACCTTATATGGTCCTTCCCAATTCGGTCCTAGCTTCCCTTCATTCGGATTTCGGGTATTGATGGTAATTTTTCTCAACACTAAGTCCCCGGGCTTGAAATGGCGGAGCTTGGTTCTTCGATTATAATATCTTTCGATTCGCTGCTTTTGGGCGGCCATTCGGACGAGGGCAGCTTCTCGCCTTTCGTCCGATAGTTCGAGGCTTGTATTCATAGCCTCATTATTTGATTCTTCCATCGCGAATCAAAATCTGGCACTGGGTTCACCAACCTCGACTGGTATCAATGCTTCGGATCCATATACTAAGGAGAACGGGGTCGCCCCCGTACTGGATTTTGACGTTGTCCGATATGCCCAAAGGACTTCAGGCAAGATTTCTCTCCATCTCCCTTTAGTTACGTTCAACCTCTTCTTTAAGTTTTGAATGACAGTTTTATTTGTTGATTCGGCCTGCCCATTCCCACTGGGGTGGTATGGCATCGACAGTATCCTTCTTATCTTGTGGTCTTCGAGAAATCTTGTTACTTTGCCGCCAACGAATTGTTTTCCATTGTCACATACTATTTCGGCGGAAATCCCGAACCGGCATATGATATGATCCCAAATAAAGTCTATAACTTCATTCTCTCTTATTTTCTCGAACGCCTGCACTTCAACCCATTTAGAAAAATAGTCAGTCATAAACAAAATGAATTTGGCTTTACCTGGGGTCGATGGCAGAGGGCCGATGATATCCATTCCCCATTTCATGAATGGCCACGGGGATAAGACCGAGTGGAGTTGCTCTCCGGGCTGGTGGATCATTGGTGCGAACCTTTGACATTTGTCATATTTACGAATAAATTCCTTCGTATCTTTGCCCATATCGATCCAATAATACCCTGCTCTGATTATTTTTTGGACTAATGTGTCGGCTCCAGAGTGAATCGAGCAGCTTTGGTCTGTAGGGTTTTGGAATCTTTAGGGTCCGAAGGGAGTTTTCCGCTTTTCAAATATTCAATATACTTATTTCTCCAATTCCAGGTTAAGCTTGTAGAATTTATTTCGGCGTGACCTTCTTCGATTACCGATCTCGAAAGTTGAACAACATTCCCCGAGCCTGTATCATCTACCTCGACCGACTACCCCAAATTCGCGAGCGCGTCAACCTCGTATTTTGTTCCCGTCGTACATGCTGTAAAGTCCATTGTTTGAAATGGCGCAAAGTAATAAGCAGTTTATCTAAATACCTCTGCATTCTACCTTCTCGAACTTCGAAGGTTTTGTTTACTTGACTCACCACCAGCAAGGAGTCGCAGTTGGCTTCGATGACTTCTGCTCTCAAGTTTCTAGCTAGCTCGAGACCTGCAATCATGGCTTCATACTCGGCCTCATTGTTAGTAAACCTGATAGTTTTAATAGATTGCCTAATAATGCTACCTGTGGGTGGTTTCAAAACTATGCCCAGCCCGGACCCTTTTACGTTCGAAGACCCGTCCGTAAAAAGGATCCATACCCCCGATGATGTACCTGATTTCAATAGATCTTTTTCGACTTCGGGTATGAGGGCTGGTGTGAAATCGGCCACGAAGTCTGCTAAAACTTGAGACTTGATGGTCGTGCGGGGTTGATATTTGATATCGTACCCACTGAGTTCGACGGCCCATTTGGCCAGTCGGCCTGATAACTCGGGTTTGTGCAAAATATTACGAAGCGGGTAAGTGGACAATACACATATGGGATGACATTGAAAGTACGGCCTTAACTTCCTTGAGGCGCTTATCAGTGCAAGCGCCAACTTTTCTAGGAGCGGATATCTAGTTTCCGCCTCCCCTAAGGTTCGACTCGTATAATAAACGGGGAATTGCGTACCTTGATCTTCTCGAACTAGGACACCGCTTACGGCGACTTTCGATACTTCCAAGTACAAACAAAGTTTCTCGTCTGTTTTTGGAGTGTGAAGCAGTGGCGCGCTTGATAGATATCGCTTTAGTTCCTCTAATGCTTGTTGGCACTCCGGGGTCCAAGAAAAATCGTTCTTCTTTTTTAGTAGAGAGAAAAATTTATGACTTCGATCAGATGATCTTGAGATGAACCGGCTTAAGGTGGCGATCCGACCCGTTAGCCTTTGTACGGTCTTCACGCTGTCTACAACGACGATGTCTTCGATGGCCTTGATTTTATCGGAGTTAATCTTTATTCCCCGATGTGATACCATGAAGCCGACGAACTTGCCCGAACCGACCCCGCAAGCACATTTCTCGGGGTTGAGCTTCATTTTGTATTTCCTTAAAATCTCGAACGTTTCCTGCAAATGAATTAAATGGTCCTCTGTGCGTAGGGACTTGACTAACATGTCATCAATATAAACTTCCATTGATTTTCCTATTTGTTCTTCGAACATTTTATTCACTAGGCGTTGGTAAGTAGCCCCTGTGTTTTTTAGCCCGGGCATCACATTATAACAATACGTTCCATATTTGGTGACAAATGAGGTTTTTTCCTGGTCCTCCAGGTTCATCTGTATTTGATTATACCCGGAATAGGCATCGAGAAAAGTGAGGATCTCGTGGCCGGCCGTGGCATCGATCATGCGATCGATATTGGGCAACGGAAAGAAATCTTTGGGGCATGCTTTGTTCAAATCCTTATAGTCCACGCACATTCTAAGTTTGTCCCCTTTTTTAGGGACTACAACTACATTGGCTAACCATTCGGGATATTTCACCTCCCGAATGGACCCTACTTTGAGAAGCTTGGTTACCTCGTCCTTTATGAATGCGTGCTTTCTATCGGACTTGGATCTTCTCTTTTGCTTCACCGGTCTGAACCTGGGGTCCAAACTTAGCTGATGCGTCGTCATGTCCGGCGGGATCCCTGTTATATCTAAATGGGACCAGGCAAAACAATCGATGTTATTGATAAGAAATTGAACGAGTTTTCTTCCTGAGTCCAGGGCTCAACCCTGTTCCCAAGTATACCTTTCGCTCGGGCCAGTGCTCAATTAATATGACTTGCTCTAGTTCCTCCATCATCGATTTTGTGGCGTCGGAGTCATCGGGAATCACGAATGATCGAGAGACCCTTTGATCTCCATCCTCTTCGATTTTCTGGTCGTCTGGCTGGGTTGAAGCCGATGTCTGTGATTGCTATTTGGTGTCCCGTTCTCCTTCTGGGCCCGATCCTTTTATCGGCGAAAGTGAGGACACTGGTTTAGCTTCGTCGACGGCAAACATTTCTTTCACGGCAGGTTGTTCTCCGTACACCGTTTTGACACCTCCCGACGTCGGGAATTTGAGGGCCTGGTATAGGGTCGAAGGCACGACTCTCATGTTGTGGATCCATGGCCTTTCGAAAAGGGCGTTATATCTCATATCGCCTTCGATCACATGAAACTTTGTTTCCTGGATGGTTCCGGCCATGTTTATTGGTAGGACTATCTCACCTTTGGTGGTTTCGCATGCCATATTGAACCCGTTTAGGACCAAAGTTGCGGGTACGATCTGATCCTGTAGGCCGAGCTACTCCACTACCTTCAATCGGATGATGTTGGCCGAGCTACCTGGATCGATCGGTCTCTGTTTGACCTTTGTTCTCTGTCGATATACTTTTGATTAATAACTGTCTTGTTCTGATGAACGGGTCCGTACATGGCCCCCGACTGATCATCCTCGACCCTAATTTTCGATTGATATCGGTTGTGCACATCTGCCCAAGTTACCGCTGGATACTCGATCAAATTTTGTTTCAGCCGATGTGATGTTGTCGAACTTAGCTCGTTCAACCCTTGGGTGAAATCTTGTACGACCCAGTCGTCTGTGACCGGGGGTAATTCCATGCGTTCCATTTGAAATCGGGATACGAATTCCCTCAGCATTTCTCCTTGCCTTTGCTTTACTTTGAAGAGGTCTGATTTTCTCGTTGCAACCTTTATGGCACCAGCATGTGATTTTACGAATGAATCTGCTAACATGGCAAAAGAATCGATGGAATTCAGCGGTAAATTGTGGTACCAAATCATAGCTCCTTTCGAGAGGGTCTCCCCGAAATTTTTCAACAGCACGGATTCGATCTCATCGTCTTTCAAATCGTTGCCTTTTATGGCATAAGTGTAAGAGGTGACATGTTCGTTTGGATCGGTTGTACCGTTATATTTGGGAATTTCGGGCATACAAAATTTTTTGGGGATTGGCTTCGGTGCCGCACTCGACGGAAAAGGCTTTTGTATGAATTTTTTCGAATCAAGCCCCTTTATCATTGGTGGAGCCCCCGGGATTTGGTCGACCCTGGCATTGTATGTTTCCACCCTCTTGTCATTGGCTTCGATTCGTTTTGTGAATTCCTCAAGCAATTTAGTGATTCCGGGAGTAGTCCCCGATTCTTGCTCGTTAGATTTCACTATGGCAGGCTCTGTTAGCGGATTGAAAATCGGCCTTCTTTGTGCACGAGTTTGGCTCTGTAGCTGAGCTATCACTACTTGTTGGGCTTGCAACATCTCGAAAATCATGCGTAAGATGGCCCCGATTTCCCCTGGGTTTTGGGTGTCTTGGGCTACGGATCAAGTACCGCCATGAATGCTTATTTCCGATTCGGAACTCTGGTTCGCTTCCAAAGCTATTTGTGAATTGACATCCAATGGTATTTCGGCTCGAATTTTGGGTACTTCGATTCGAGCCTCGGGTGATGCCAAGTTGTTGGTTTCATCTTGAAGGCCGGCTTCATAATCAATCGGTGAAGCCATTCGATCGATGGCTATTCGTAGCTGGCCCTAAATTGAAGATGTTTTCGGAAATAAGTGCGAAGCACAATGGCGTGTTCTTTTTTAGATTTGTATCAAACGACCACTGCTATCCTCGGCCCCACGGTGGGCGCTAAACTATTTACCCGAAAAATGGATAGAGTTGAATTTTTACGCAGTTCCGAAGATATGTGGCGCAACTTAATACGAAATGCAAGGATAAATAAAATGTGAATGTAGATTGGAGAGAATGCAATCTGGACAAGGCAATCAAGAACAATGAACCTTAGGATTCGACAAATAGAACCAATCTAAGAAACTGGAAGAGCCATTTTTTACTGTAGAGGAATATAATACTTTCATTACAATATATGTCTCGGCAAAAATCTGTCCTGCAGAAATGATAACCAAGCCCTTTTATAGTGGAGGGATTCAGCTCCAAGCATAATAAAATAAACATTCAGTGGGAGACCCATGATAAATCAGCTTTTCCATAATTTCTGCCAAGATTCCCTCTAGTGGGATTGCAACGGTTTTTGTCTGCGAGCTCGATCTCGCTTAGAATCCTCGATTTTGGTTCGAGCTTGATTTCGGCTCGAACTTGTGATCTTGGTTCGAGCCCGATCCTGGTTCGAGCCCTCGAATTGATTCCAGGTCAATGTTGGTTGGTCTTCGGATTATCAGCATGATAGGTCTACCTGCGTCATGGTTCGATTCTTGTTCGAGTTTGATTATGATACCGATCTCGACACGGACCGGCCTCCCGGGGTTCGAGGTTCGATACATCACCCTTCGAACCATACCGGACATGCCAAGGTTGAAATCTATTTCGACCGTATACATTTTCCAATCACCCCTCCTTCACGTAATATTCATTCATTTTTCTGCTTATAATGAGTTGACTTTACAATTTCAATTCAATTTTTGTGAATCAACTATTTCTCTTATCATGTTTGATTTATTCATAAATCATATGGAATTAGAATACTTGTTATTGTAATCTTAATGAATTCAAACACTAGAAGAGTTTGTAGTATAATAGTGAGATTCCATATTGGTTTTCTTGAACTTGAATTTAATCCTTTTTAGTATTGCTTTGTATATCGAAAAGCTAGAAGAATAACTTCAAATAAAAGTATATATATTTTGTTAATTAGATTTAACTGCTTAAGATCTTTTAGTAAAGCTTGGCCACAAAATGGATTGAGCTGCCACTGAATAAATGCATCGTTAAATGATTGATTGATTAGCAATTAAATGTAGCAGTTTGCATGTACTACAAACATGCTTAATCACGATTTACAAATGACTCGTCCTATTATCCATGGCTTATGTACTATTTAAAAGAAAGATAGTATACAACATTCACGTAGGATCTATTGAAGTGTGATGTCGGCTTATGTACTATTCTTGGTAGAAAATATCAGTCCTAACCACATCCTAATCTTCCCACGAGGATCAACTGTTTCATGCTTCTTTCTTCATAGTTTAACACAAAAGACCTGATGCCATCTAACTAAAGAAGGGTGATCTCAGTATTAAGATAGCAACACGTAAAAGGAAAAACTTATCAATGTATATTATATATAAGATGTATATATAGTATATCGAATATACTATATATACATCTTATATATAGTATATAAGATGTATATATAGCTTATCGAATATAGCTTATTACTTATATATATATATATATATATATATACTATATATACATCTTATATCGATATATATAAGATGTATATATAGCTTATAGTATATAAGATGTATATATAGCTTATCGAATATAGCTTATATATATATACATCTTATATCGATATACTATATATACATCTTATATACTATATATATTCGATATTAAATATTGAATATTAAAATTTAGGTCACAATTCTATAATAAAATTTACAAAGCATTGTCTTAGATATTTTTTTTAACATCCTTTTGTCTCTAATATCTATTTATTTTTTATTTTTTTAAAATATGTGGGCCCACTTAGCCCGTTTAGCCCGTGGCCCGGGACCAAACGGTCCCGGTCTCGGGCCGGTCCCTACAAAAAGCCCGTTAAGGCCCGGACCCGTTTGACCCGTTTAATTTGGGACAGGGACCAGGACCGTTTGGACCGGTCCACTTGGCCCGAGACCAGCCCACTTGCCAGCCCTAGATAATACAGATATCCATATTAACCGTCGGTTAACACATTTTTTTATCCGTATTAAATATGAATCGGGCCGAATAATTTATTCGTTTTTTCATTACCCTTTTTCAACCCGCCAACATCCGACCCGCCCATTGACACCCCTAGGTATGACTATGATATCATGTTAAGGAAATGGACATTGGACTAACTCAAACCTAAGAACTAGGTCATAAAGTAAAGATTACCCAAAATTATATAAAGAGAGAACAACACTTAACACTCAAGCAGTCAACGTCAAAATATGGTTGCAATGAAAACTGAGCAGAAAAAACCACTCGCGAATCGAGATACAAGTACAAAAGCTATAGAAGAGAGAAAAGACCATACAGCCAAAAGATGTCTCATCTGCGTAAAAAGTTTTAGAATTATAGTCCTCAATCCAGGATATACTTATAAGCATCGAATGACCATCAGAATTCAATATAGATACCCTTCATGACTGCCATTTGGTGGTAAAAAAAAAATAATCAGAAAAATTCCTCTTTACATTTCCAGATAATTGAGATAAAGCAAAATTGAAACTAGAATGTGTAAATTGCTACTACTCCTGAAATTACATAGAAGTGATTCAAAATTTTACGTCACTGTACAACTCTGCAATTGTGCCACAATCATGACCGATCAACAGAAGTAGAGGCTGAACTGGAGTTGGGAACTTCATTCACAGTCACATGTTCTATATAACCTTTTTCAGGTTCATCAATCCCTGCAGCATTTCCTTCCTGTAAACCAGTCAAAGGATCTTCTGGGATGGGCTGAACATTAGCATCTGCAGGCTGCTTCTCGCGCTCCATGTAACCTTTTTCAGGTGCATCAGTCCCTGCAGTGTTTCCTTCCTCTGAACCAGTCGAATCTTTTGAGATGGGTTGAGCACTAGCATCTGAAGGCTGCTTCAAAGCAGGAGCAGCATCATTTCTGACACCACTATCCTTGGTAGAATTACTAGACTGCAACCACATAAACTGCAAAGCTTGGCCTTGCCAGATTTTGCCATTCAAAAATGCCCTCTCAGCAGACCGGCGCGTTGGAAAACATATCCTAGCAGATATGCTTAACGTCTCTGAGCCATTACTACTATCTTGAGGCTCCAAATCTTCCAGCTCAACAGAGGTAACGTCACCAAAAGCAGAGAAATGTTCCTTCAAGACAGCAACCTAGAAAAGGAAAACCATTCTTAATTTTATCATACAATGATAAGAGCAAGGAGGGAAAAGAATCTACAGATCAACCTGGACTATTGTAGCTAACCAAGGGAGATATAACACTAATGATAAGTACTATAAAGTGTCCTCAGATCCTTTCTCACACATCCAGAAGAAATATGTGGCACCTAAACTGGGAAGAAGGAACTTTACAGAAAAATAAAGATTTGCAAATATGAGAACAGATAGAAACACATGCAAATATCTCCTACCTTGACCATGGAAACTATGAGTGCATTGTATAAGAAAATAAAAGAAAATTTTCAATGTGCGGACATAAACTTTCGACAACCTATCCATGTGAGGAGAAGATGGTAATAATATAGGCATGCTCTAACACACTAACAGCTCTGCCTTGGAAGAAAAGTTAAGGCACATAAGAGGCATAAGAAGATGGAAGTAGAAAATATGCACATAATTATTTGCAAATACTGGCAAATTTCAACTATCTGAGAGAGGACTGAAAGAGATTACATTTGCAAGACCACATGGCAAAGGTGGAAGGACTTTGAAGGCAGTGGGACGATTGTCTATTTTGTATCTATTGAATACAAAAGGTGCACCATGTGGTGCCAGTGGACGAATTGACTGCTTCAAGCTGGAAGGTTCCTGTGTGGCCACAGTAGAAGATGATATAGAACAAGAGCGCTCCGCATTCTCTGTTGATCTGCTACAATCAGAGATTGCTTCAGCTTGTGTTGAAGATACATCATTATTAAGTTCCGCTGAGCTTGAACTTTCCACTTTTGCAGAATAAGATACTGGTTCTCCCTCCTGTTTCTTCAGATCCTGGTCTGAGACTGCTTCAGCTTTCACACCTACAGCCTGCATAGACGTAACCACATAATGGTGGAAGAGAGGACCCTAACATTAGTTTATTAAAGATCAATGAGATTATATCGTCAATATACGGAGAGGAAAAATAAAGAACAAACTGCAATAAACATGAGATCTGCTTACTCCGAGGACAAATTAATTGCTATAGTCAATCTTGATATAAGTTGTGGAAACAAGAATAAGAACTTTTACAGTTAACATAAAAGTTATATAAAAGTACTTCTACAGTTAACAACTAGGAAGCATATCAGATAACAACTTGCAGGAATGCTCCGAAAAGTCGGTTTGTTTAAAAGCAGGTTTCGAAAATGAATGTAATGGAATATTTCAAGTTGGTGAGAGAAAATAAAAAATAAAATCACTTAATCTCAGTAGATACTGAATATCAGCTTAAAGAACATTTTCTTTGGACAATTTTGAAAAAATAACAGACAATCACCTGCTTCTCCAGTTTAACCAACTGACGTCGGAACTCATTCCGCTTCTGATCAAGCAGCTCCTGCTTCTTGCGCAATTCTTCCTTCAAAAGTTCTAAACTCTCCACCTTTTTTTGCACCACTGGTGCAGCTTTGGGAACATTATGAGCCACAGGCTTAGGTAGACCAGAAGAAGGTAACAGAACAGCAGGAACCTGTTCAGCAGCTTTTGAGGCCAAGGACTGGATATTGTCTTTTCCTTTATAAGGAACAGATAGGTGGGGTTGAACCACACTGGATGTTACTCCACGAGGAGTCAAAGGTAAATTAATGCCACCATTTAAACCATGATCCATAATTCTATCCCTGTTTGCCCAGAAAAGCTTTATAAAACGGTTGCCCATCACAGCATCAGGTGCCCTTAAAGCAGCCTCAGCTTCTTCTCTCTTAGAAAATTGAATAAAAGCTCGTTCACCACTCTGTGGGATGTGGATGTCAATGACCTCCCCAAATTTTTGAAAATGTGAAAGAAGAGCATCTGGTTTGTTGTCTTTCTGTGGAATGCCTCTCACAAACAGAGTACGAAGTGCCTTTTGAGAAGGTTTTCTCATATTATGTCCAGAACTACTTTGGGGCTTGAAAGATGATTCTGTCATTTTTTGCTTCCCTGGATGGGAGTTTCCTTGATTGCTGCAGGATAATTCCAAATCTTTTCCCGTTTCATCATAACTTGAAGCATCGCCTGTAAAATCAGTGATCTCTTTCACATTCGACTTATTTTTTGACCTTCTGATTCTTTCCCACACACTCTGAGATCCTGAAGCTGCCGTAGCACCTTTAAGTGGATGCTCAAGTTCAAAGGCATCACACTGCCCAACTTGATCATGATCAGAGGAGTCTGCATCTAACAAAGGCCCAGTATCATCAATTTTAGATGGATTTAAATCCTGGAGTACTGCTGAAGTTTCAGAACGATCATTTGACCATAAAGGCTGATCAGGATCATAAAAATCAGCTCCCCCGGCCATAGAACCATCAACAAAAGCATCAGTCAAACCCAATCCATCATCAATCACAGGAGGTTTGGTACTTTTGTTATGTAAAGCTTTGCCACTAACCAATGATCCATAAGGGCCTATCACAGGTAAAGATCCTTGTGCAGTAGCTGGTCCTAGCATGTGTGCATTAGGAAGTGACACTGGAAGATTAAACTGAGAAAGGCTCTGCAATTTGGAAAACAATAACATAAAACCAAAGTGCCCAGGCTAAGAAATTGCAAAGTATAAGAATAAAGTGTTGACAGTAAATGAACGGGGGATTCCTTTGCCAAAATAATTCATCGCTTACTTGTATAGACGAAACATAATGTGTTTTTATAAAGAAGAATGATCTAATAAGGGAGTCCTGACTCAACTTACAAAAGCTTAATTGAAAGAGATGAAAAAATCAAGTAAGCAAACACTCAGCATTTCGATTAAGACCAGAGATAGAAACACCCTAAACATAAAATATTAAAGAAAACCATTCCCTCCCATAACATATAATGAAACAGACAGTAATAACTATTTGTCAGCTGAAAGTCCACACACCTGAACATCTTCAACAACAATACGATTTACTCCATGCTCCATCGGGCACATATCTCCTCTTAGGCAAAATCCACGCTCCTCAAAGTCTCTACATCGCTGCCTTGGAAGACCCATACCCACAGTAGGATTCAAGGGTGGCCTGAGTGTTCCCTGGAAACCGAGGGAATGAATTGTATCAAGGCCGCCATTAGACATTCCTAGAACCATTCCAAATGCACTCCAAGATGAACTCTGTGCATTAGAAACGTTTTGCACCCCTCTTCCAGTAAAGAGACCAGGAGTAACAGGGCCCTGTGGAAACAGGTGAGATGCAATATCAGCCGAGCCAAACCTTGAATCACGTTGGGCCCAAGCACTATGTTCTCTCCCTCGACCCCTACCATTACTAGCTTCACCAGACAGTGATTGGTTCAGCCTCATTCTTTGGTATGAGTCCAAAGGGGCCCTGGAAAATGAACCCATTCCTCGTCTTCTTGGGAACCTGGTTTCACTAAACTGAGAATCTCCTCCACCATAAGGATGTCCATTCTCAAAAGGCTTTCGTTTTCTGAATGGTCTACTGAAAACTGGTTCAACGGCATCAGTCTCATCAGATTGAGAATGTAGTTCTCTCCTACGATGCTTATGATTGCGATCATCATCATCCTCTTCACTGATTTCTTTCTCTTCAGGATCACTGTTGCAATCAGAAGGTAAAAGTGTTGGCTTTGAAGATGAAACTTTAAGCTCCATGAGTAAACACTCAACCTTGTTTATGATCAAAATTTGTATGCCCAGATAAATAAGATAAATCAAATTATTTCAATGGCCCACATCAATTAAAAGTGACCAGTACCTGAAAGGGGGGACAACAATGCGGAAGACTATTAATATTACTTTACGCAAGCATGAAAATCTGAACTTGACAGTTCTATTAAGGTCATTGACATTTTCTCACATACACAACAAAAGTGGTAGGTCTAAAATAAACAGTTGTAAGAGACAGCACTTTGGCAATAAAAATGCAGTTGATTTTTTTTTTTTTTTGAAAAGGTAACATATCCGGTATATTCATAGAAAAATCATCAGCACAACACATGTGCTGGAAACCAAAATAGGAGTGTTACATAAAAAAAAAAAAAAAAAAAAAAAATACAATCCTTGTTGTTCTAACAAGGAGCTTAAAACATCTTATAACTGAAACGGGATCATCTATGTATTCTGATTTACACCAAAAACAAAAAAGAAGGATACACTTCATCTTAATTTTTTTTTGACAAGGTAAATTGTATTAATCAAAAGGGAGAGAACTCCCATATACACAAGGTATACCAAAAAATAGAGAATTTACATCAGAACATGATTCTCTACAAAAGACGCCCAATCTTCTATACAAGTAGGGGCTAAATGAGTGCATCAAAAAACGATCAAAGATAAAAGGCTATTCTTAAGATGTGAAAAAGGAAACTCAATCCCCTCAAAAGCTCTCCTATTTCTCTCCCCCCAAACTATCCACATGAGAGCTAACGGGGCGAACTTCCACGCCTTTTGCTTTCTTCTTCTACGGAAACCGGCCCAGCTATATAACATTTCCTTTACAGTGCTTGGCATCACCCATTGAACACCAAAGAGATTCAGGATTGCCCTCCACAAAGCCGAGGACACAGGGCAATGCAACAAAAGATGATCAACTTCTTCCCCTGAGCTTTTACATATGTAGCACCAACTAACAAGTGTAATTCCTCTCTTTCGAAGATTTTCAGCAGTCAAAATAACTCCCCTCGCCGCTAGCCATGCAAAAAAGCACACCTTCGTGGGCGCCCTAGAAATCCAGATCGAGGAGTATGGAAAAGTGGCCTCCTCTCTCCCCAACATACGCTGGTAAAAGGACTTTACGACGAACAAACCATCGCCACGCAAACCCCATCTCCAAGAATCACAAGATGGCTGGGACCTGTCTTGCCCATATAGCAGTGTCAACAAGTCTTGGAGCTCCACAATCTCCCAATCTTGCATGTTCCTTCTAAATGAGAGGTCACATACTACCCCCTTCATGCTCCTTACGAATCTGTTGGACCATCAATTCCTTCTGGTTTGAAACTCTGAAGACGTGGGGGAAGTAGACCCTCAGAGTATCCTTTCCACACCACTTATGATTCCAGAAGCTGATTCTCCTTCCATCTCCCACCCTGTAAGTGATGTTGCCACTGAATGCTTCCCAATTCTTCATAATGCTCCTCCACATGCCACACCCGAAAGGTGTTGTGATTGCCTTGATCCTCCAACCCCCTCCCGTGGAATCATACTTTTCTACTATAACCTCCCTCCATAGGGCATGTTCTTCTATCCCGAATCTCCACAACCACTTCCCCAATAAAGCTATGTTGAATACTCTAAGATCTTTTATTCCAAGTCCACCCCACTTCTTTGGGGAAGTGACTGTCTGCCAATTCACTAGATGAAACTTTCTAGTTCCATCCGCCGCATCCCATAGATAATTCCTTTGAAGCCGCTCTAGTTTTTTTGTGATGCTCACCGGAGCTTGCAACAGGGACAAGTAATAGGTGGGCATACTCGATAAAGTGCTTTTAATAAGCACTTCCTTACCGCCTTTTGACAAATACCGTTTCTGCCAGCCTGCTAATCTTTTTTCAACCCTTTCGATCACCGGATTCCAAACCATAGTATCCTTATGCGAAGCGCCCAATGGGAGGCCCAGGTAAGTAGTGGGAAGGGAGCCCACCTTACATCTGAGAACATAAGACAAAGCATCAATATTAGCAACCTCACCCACCGGGAAAATCTCACTTGCCGAGGTTGATTTTGAGTCCTGATACTATCTGAAACCACTGCAGGACCTGCTTCAGATAGGTCAACTGATCCATATCGGCATCACAGAAAACCAGGGTGTCATCCGCAAAAAGCAAATGAGAGACTCTTAGGGCACTGAGCACCCCGATCGGAGCTGAGAATCCTCTCAAGAAGCCTCCGCCCGCCGCACAATCCATCATTTTACTCAGAGCATCCATCACTAGAATGAATAGCATGGGGGATAGGGGGTCGCCTTTCCTGAGACCCCTGGAGCTGCCAAAGAAACCACACGGGCTATCATTAACCGAGACAGAGAATCTGACGGAGGAAATGCAGAACTTGATCCATCCCCTCCATCTTGCCCCAAACCCCATCCGCATCATAAGGAAGTCCAGGAACTCCCAATTTACATGGTCGAAAGCCTTCGCAAGGTCCAACTTGCATAGTAAGCCGGGTTCTCTATTTTTCCTTCTGGAGTCTACAAGTTCATTTGCCACTAAAGCAGCATCCAGGATCTACCTACCTTACACAAACGCATTCTGGGAGGACGAAACAGTCACGTCAAGAACCTTCTTAAGTCTTTTGGAAAACACTTTAGAAATAATCTTGTAAATGCTCCCCATGAGACTAATAGGCATGTAGTCTCTGATACAAGATGCACCTTCTTTCTTTGGCACAATAGTAATAAAAGAAGCATTGATACTTCTCTCGAAAACATCTCGAATTCCTTTCTTTCCAAATTGTCCACCAAATAGTTGCTAGAAAAAACTTTCATCTGTCTTTGTATGTGGCAAAGTTTGCCCCTGAGTTCAAACTTAGTAAGAGTTTAGAAGTTCTCCCTGGCATTACCCATCTAGTACCTCTGACTCTGAGGTTGATAAACAAATCTCATAGTTGGCTGGTCACTTTACAATGTAGAAACAGATGGCTAATTGTCTTAGCATCTTGTCCACACAAATAACACCTAGATACAGTTGGTATACCCCTCTTTCTTAGTTTCCCTGAGCAAGTACAGCTTCCTTAACCACCAACCAAGAAAAGCATGCTACTTTATAAGGCACATTTACTTTCCATATGTGCTTCCAAGGACGTAAACTAAGTTGAGAGCACTCCTGGTTCAAATCTCTATATGCTGAGCTGACTGAGTAAATTCCAATACTATGCTTCTGCCATCTGAGTGTATCTTCACCTTCATGTAGTCCTTTGCCTTGTTCCAAAGTGTTATAAAAATTATTTTTTTACCGTCTTGCTTAGGAAAGACACATCTCCGTCCAGACAAGATCCTTAGATGATCCTTGTTGTACTGTTTGTCCTGTCTCGAAGAACGTCTTCCGATCCGAGATAGATCAACAATCGTGGAAGGCCCAGAATGCTATAATGTCTTTTTCGGCACGATAACAAGGTCCAACGATGAATCTAACGTGGAATATGGTTATTGTTCCTTAAATAATGGGATATAAGCTTTAAAGAGGGTTTTCATGAAGGATTGTGGGATAGCCTTTCACTCGGACTTGAGATCTTTCCCCCGGCTCTCTCCCCACTATATGGCAGCTATCCCTTCTAACCTATTTATTGTAGGGCTCTCTTACCCATTGGACATTCACCATCACTGCATCACCTTCTTCACCGAAAAAACCCTGGTCGGCTATTCGCACCAAATGGGTGTGATGAAAACTAAACCACTGTCTTCAATCATCACCTCCTTCGGAACTGAACCACCATCTCCTCTAACTTTAATTCTTGCACACTTTAGGTGATCCTTCAGCGAAGTTTCTTCCTTTGTTTCTAGCCATCCTCCACAGTGGTCTCCAATGGCTTTGAAGACTTTTTCTGTCCAGAAGTGCAACAAAAGATCCATAGCTCTAACCCATGTTTCCTTCTGTTGTTGTCTGAGCAACAACCAGCTGCACCAGTCTAGATGAAATTTTGCACGCTTCCACCACCGCTCCCCTTTTAGGGTGTGTTCTGCCATGTATTTTGTTAGAAATTCAAAGAGAAAGTGACACCCTCCTATCTCATAAACATTAACTCTAAAAGTGTTCTTCCCGGTACTAACAGAGACAGACCATCTTCTAATATCGGCTAGTGTTGGCTTCTCCTCCAAGTCTTTCTTGAAATTCCCCACCACACCTCTTCCCAGTAGCACATTTTCAAAAGACTCCCCTCCTCCAGATAATATGATTCTATTGTTGTTGGTTTTAATCGTGGCTGCATTGGAATCTTTCATTTGCCATTTATTGGTTCTGACAGACTCTGCAAAGGGAATACTGGGAGCTACCTTTCTGGGAGCATTTGCAATAAAAGTTGTTTTGTTTTTATTAATGAAGTTTCGAATCTTAAATGCAATGTCCTTCCACACTGCACTTGAATGTAATCTCTGGAATAATAATTACTTATCTACTTTCTCCTTATACTGATATGATGCTTATAAATCTTCCAAAGTTTTTCGCATTTCTCATCAAGCAAATAGGGAATTTTTTCATTACTTCAACTAGTACTGATTGATGGGAGAGCGTGGATTAGTACAATTAATTCTTTATTGGCATATGGATTCCAAGAGAGATTGGGTCTGGTTTTTCAATCCGATCCATGTATATAATGGAATAAAGTACCTTATTTCTTTTTATCAAATTTGATTGTTCTTCCTTTAGTTTCCATCTTTTGACATAGTTGTCAGCAACTCTTGATGCTTCATGTAAAACAAAGCACCGCCACTCCATGGTTTTCCTGAACATAGTTCTCCGCATCAAGTTACGACTCCTTCCTATCCATTCTAACTAGACTTCAGCCCTCGATATGATTCTGGTGATATCATAAGATTTGTAATCCAATGCAAAATAAATCCTTTCTACTTCCATATTAATAGAAACCTTACAAATAAAACCTAGTAAAAGAGGAAAGAGAAAATTTCTAAAAGATGACGCCGGAGGAAAGAAACTGATTATAGGATGTCGCCAGAAAAGAGAAAATCTTTTCTGGCCTCGTGAAATGTGTCTGCAGTTGATTTATACATTCCTCAACCTAAGCATGACAACTTCGTGACCAAGCTAAAATATTTCCTGCAATAAGAACTTGTTAGGCTTCAAACCCACAAAGCCTACACGGATGTCTCAGAACTTTAATGGTGAGATGAGATAGCATACCGGAAGAATTGATTTAACATGGCATAAAACATATGAGATTGAGCTTTTTAAGGCACCCATCACGCAGGTGAATAGTTTCAAGAAACTATCAGAATGCATAGATACTACGAAATGTAGACCTCACAAGTTGGAATCAACACACATCAAATATTCTCCTTTTTCTGGAAGCGGAGGGGAGAGAATGCCAATAAAGACTTGAATGTTCATGAAGCTTTTTCACTTTTCTTCACCAACCAAGAAAGACTTTAAATTTCACTCACTAACTATTACCAAAATGCAAATGTATTGATACACAAATAATTACGTGCTGTCAAATAATCACTCTACTTTAGCCAAATCATGCTCATAGCAGCATGAAAAAGGAAAACTGAGACAAAGACAACTATTCGCATAGAACAAGTGGATGATAAGGATATCTGAATTTTTAATGAGGCATTATTAGAGAAATGGTTATGGAGATTCGGGATAGAGTAGCACGCTCTTTGGAGGGAGTGATAGCGGAAAAATATGGGATTGTGGAAGGGATCGGCAAGAGTTTAGCCAAATTATCACTTACATGATAGAGGAACGGACCAAGGTCAGTTTCTCGAGGCATAGGTGGTATGGAGATAGCATTGAAATTCTTATTTCTCGACACTTGCAGCATTTCCAACCAAGAGGAGAAAAGATCCCAACAGGGTTAGAGGTTATGAAAGGGAGTTTCACTAGGACTTATGGTTAGAAGGAACCTTCAGGATTGGGAGGTTGCAAACTTTGAACGTATGGTTGAATTGCTTTATAAATAGTTTTTTGCATAACAACAAGGATCCTTGGAGGTAAGAGGCAGGTAGTAGTGGGTTGTTTTCGGTAAAGCCTTATTAAAATAAATTGTTGATCATATAAGAGGCAGGATACTGGAAGACGATTATAGATACTAAATTTGGTGCCCCAAGGCCACTGGTGTACCAAGGAAAGCACATTACCATATGGGGTTGGAGTTTGGAAATACATCAGCAGTCACAACAACGAATTTTTCCAAAACACATCCTTCAGAGTTGGAAATGGTCTACATATTAAGTTCTGGAAAGACAAATGGATTGGCAACACAACCCTATAGGAATCCTACCCAAGGTTATATCAGCTTGCACATAACAATGATGCTTTTATTGCCCAATACAGAGAAAACAATAGCTTGAATCCCACAATCAGAAGGAATCTTCAAGATTGGAAAATCAATGACCTACTCACACTCCTTGCAGCATTGGAAGACTATAGCTTTAATCCACACCAACCTGACAGAATCCTATGGCGAATCTCTAAAGAAAGGAGGTACACAGTCAAAGCTGATTATCATCATTTGTTCTCTCAGAATGGCATCCTTGAGGATTGGCCATGGAAGAATACGTGGAAGATTAGACTACCTCTAAAAGTCTCATGCTTTTCTTGGATAACACTCAATAGAGCATGCCTAACATAGGACAACCTCACAAAAGAGGCATAACCTTAGTAAACAGATGCTTTTTGTCCCACCAAAGTTCAAAGAATGCCAGCCACCTATTTCTATACTACCTACTCACAACTGGTCTCTGGAACTTCTTCCATTGTATTTTTGGTTTACATTGGGTCATGCCTCAAACCATCAAGTAAGCATTTAAAAGTTGGCATTTTCCGAGAGTTGATAAAACCATCAAAAGGATCTGGAGGATGACCCCAACAGTAATTGTTTGTTGTGTCTGGGCTGAAAGGAATAGCAGATGCTTTGATGGGATCTGAAATCCAACTTACACTCTTAAGGCCAAATCTTAGTTAGATTGTTTAGTTGGCATTTTCATTCCCCTATAAATAACGTTGATAATATTTTGGATTTGTTAGCTCCCTGAGCTAACTTACTTAGACATTGTTCTGGAGCTAACTTTTTGCTACCTTGTATTCTACATCTTTTGGATGCCTTTTTAATAATGATAATTACTTAATTCATTAAAAATAAATTGTTGATCATAAAGGAATCAACATTTCCACATCCATCGATTAAGAATCTCAGGATGCCAAATACCGTGTAATTCTTCAGTTGCTTGGCAGCAAGGGAGTACTTCTGACAACTAAAAACTTGAGGAAGAGGAGAATTACATACGTTAGCGGGTGTTTTATATGTAAGAGATCGGACAAAAATGTGGATCACCTCTTTATACATTGTCAGGTAGTGTCTTGTTTATGGTGGGAGATCTTTAGATGGTTCGCGTTGCAATGAGTGATGCCATGCACCGGGAAGGAGACACTGCTCAATTGGACATTTAGAAGACAGACGAGAAGATGAAAGACGTGTGCTATTCTAGCAGTATGTGGGTTGTATGGAAAGAGCGAAATATGATAGCTTTTGAAGGGATAGAAAATGGTTTTGTACATTTGAGAAATAACCTCATTTAATTTTGTTGTATCCATGAGATCCCAATTTGTGTCGAAAACCATATAAACTTTCTTTGTAGATTCTCTACTTTTGGTTATGAGAGATTTCTCTCCCCATTATCAAAAAAATTATTTTACCTTATTCCAAAAAAAAAAAAAAAAATTAGGCAAGTCATACATAGTAAGAAATTTAGACAAATCTAAATGAAAAAGAAACTTGTAGCCCATCTTGATTAGTCTCTTTCTAACACACTACAATCAAAAAATAAAATCAATAAAAAAAAAGATAAACAACAAGTCGAGTCACAAACGAAGCTTCAGAATGCTAGAGGAACCGATACATAAATAAAGAATATGCTTTGACATGAAAGTGTACAGAGATGTTGTGTTGTTCACAAAAGACCTTCCTTTTCAAAGTATAAATTTTATTATGCCAATTTTCACACTTTCTTTTTTATATAATTTTCATTTTCACACTTCTACTTCTTCACTTAGGAGAAACGCATGAGAAATGAAATTTTTGTTGCTCATGGCTCCCCTTAAAAAAGGGAAAGAAGTAAGAGAGCCATTCAGCATATTTCAATACAAATACCGACAAACGGCAATAACTGTTTTTTTACTAGAACACACAGACATGCGAAGATACATCCATTCTTTTACTTTTCAAGTATTTCACATAAATAATGCTTTGAATTAGGTGAAAGAGCCTACATCCGTGGAAGGTTTACGAGTTACGCTGAAAATTCCAACCCATGAGCCAATCTTTTTAATTATTTTTGACAATTTCCACATGAAATTAACATTGGTGCATACAACCATTATGACATAGGCATTGCAATGATCATTTAGAGTCCATCACTAGAATTGTCGAATGAATATGGTGTTCTATTTTGCATCGGTGCATTAGATAAATTTGAACAATTTCAAGACTGTGTTATTTTTGATTGAGCCCAATCTTGTTGGCAAGTGCACAAATGTTGTCCGATTGGAGCTACCAAACCAAGGGCTATAGCCTCTCTCGTGGCAACCAGTAGCGTAGCCAGGAATTTATATAAGGGGATTCAAAAAATACTAGAATCTCATAGTTGGCTGAGATTAAACTTGTGACTTAGTGCAACATTAAACCCCATTTACCAAAGCACTAGAATTTTTTCTTATTTTCAAAGGGATCCAATAGTTTATAAATAACCCAAAAATTTTCCCTATTTTGCCAGTATAATATTTCGATGAAGGGGATTCAATTGCCCCCTTCCTTCTCTTACTAGCTCTGCCCCAGGTGGCAACATGTCTTCGGTCAATGGTACTATTAACAAGTGAAAGCATTCAAAGACTTGGAAAGGACATTGCTAATCATAACAAGCTCTCACCTTCATTCAGGAAACTGAACAACAAGCGAATGGAAGCCGGTAAAGGCTAGAATGGTCAAAATACCCTAAGGTAGTGAAATTAGAAGAAAAGTTTCTCTCTCATTGTGGATAATATTCTTCTCTAATATGATGAATCTCCAAATATTAAAAAAATATGATTCATATATCCAACCCTAACTTATTGGGATTAATACGTCGTTGATTGATTAAGTTTAAGACTTTGAGTAATCCTATCTATCAGAGCTATAGTTTCTGGATCATTGTTATTTAACAAAAAACAAAAAAAAATTACGAGATCATTTTTTACATCTAATACTAAAGTCACTCGGCACTTAAAGTCTAAATGAAACCAGTCCATTTTACACGAAGCTCCAAAACGTTTCCAAAAGATTCAAAACCCTTCTTGAACACTTACCCCAAAATGCACCAAGCTCTCTTTCTCGTCAATTACAGTTGTGACTTAGTGACGAGAAGTCTATTTTATTAATAATATTATTAATCGTATTTTTCTTATTGTGACTTGTGACTAGAAGTCCTTTTGCAGTGATAATTTTAATCTTATCATTATTGTGACTAGTTTATTCATTAACTTTTTTCACTGTCACATTCAAATATCCATGAAAATAAACAAATATACTATATAATTAGTAGCAACTTTATGTCAAAGAAAGTGAGCACCAACGACCATAAAATCGTAGGTCTGCCACTAAACATTATTCTCTTGAAAAGTTTGTTTGCCAACTAAATATAGATGAATGTTAAATGTATCAGAGCTATAAGTTACTGTATCCTTTTATTACTAAAGTCACTCAGCACTTGAAGTTTATACCTATAACGATAACAAAGAAAAGCACCATTGTATCACCTCAGCCAAATTTGAGCCAAAAACTCAGTTTCTCCATAATTAAAACAAAAGGGATAAGATTGGTTCCATTTTTATGCTATCGAAACATCCAAACAACTTAGGAACCCAACATACCACCAAGCCAGATTAAGGCATAACTTACAAATCCATCCAGAACTACCACAATCGACAATTAAAGGTCATTTACCAAATTAAGTAAATGAGCACAAACAACCATTTCTTTATTCCCTCAGTTGGAATCATGCTGAAAGAAAGCTCCACCACTACCCACTCGAGTCGTAAGTATCAAATGACAAAATGAATAATCAAATAAAGACAAAACTCAAATTACTAACTCTTTTGTCCTCTAAAAAACTAAATTTACCAATTTCAGCGCAAACCCCTAACTGAATCGAAGCAAAATATAATTACACACTTAACAATTAATTCTATACCGAAGATTAAAAGAAAATTACTTCAAAAAATATACTAAGCAAAAGTAGAAGAATAGAACCTGAAAAAGAATTGGC
The DNA here is from genome assembly GCF_000715075.1 of Nicotiana tabacum. Lineage (NCBI taxonomy): Eukaryota > Viridiplantae > Streptophyta > Magnoliopsida > Solanales > Solanaceae > Nicotiana > Nicotiana tabacum. The sequence goes on along the minus strand of NC_134093.1, from coordinate 91,125,565 downwards.
TATCTTAGGGTTTCGAATTAATGTCCTCAATTCGGCAAATATGAAATATATTGGCGAATAATGGCCGGACTGTAAAAGATCTCTTTTGTATATTTTCTGCCTCTGCTTTCTTCTTTTTTTTCTTTTTTGAGAGAGAGGGTTTTACAGTCCCATGCGGTTTGCTGCCCACCTCGACTTCTCTTGGAATTTAGATTTTCACTTTCCTCTCATTGTAAAGTTTATTTGCCAAATAAAAATAGATGATTGGTACATGCCCTTTATAGTGTTATTTGGTGATGCCGAATTTTTAAATTGGTTGATCTCATGTTCTAGGGGTTTCAAAAGATATGAATTTAATAAGGAGTAAAAATATATTTAAAAACTCGAGAAAAATAAATAAACCTCTTTCTATCGCGGAAGACCGAAGCCTAACATCTTGTTAGGATGGTTGTTACTCATTGTATCGCATTGTATTGTTATCTCAAAACAATATTTGTTTTGATTGTTTCATTAAAATTGGTTGTATTGTATTGTTAAATCCATTGTTCCGGAACAATGAAAAGTCCCATTTTGTGAAATAACCGATTTGGTGTGGTGGGATTGTTTACTCTTTTTCTTTCCAGTTATGCCCTAACTTATTACTCCACAATTCTATTTTACCCTTCTTTTTTTTTCTTCTTTATTTTAACTCCAAATCTCCCACGTATAACCTACTTTGTCTTCGTCCCCTTTTGTTTTTCCATAACTTCTACCGCTTCCAAATCCAACGTAAAATTGCTAATTTTGTTAGAATTTGCATGAATTTAATTGCTTAATCTATTTATACGACATATTTGGTGATAAATTAGTAGAAAAGAGTTTTCTTAAATTATTTTTATGCATAATTCTTGATAAATTTAATATTTAAACAATTGAGGGTATTTTAGTAAACTTATCAGTTACAGTATAGTACGACACAGTCAAACCAAACTGTAAAATGTTATTAACAACCGCAAATAATACAATCTATCCAAATGTTGTATTTATAAAACGATACAATACAAAACACAATACATTATAAAACAATGGGTAACAACCATCCAAACAAGCTGTAACTTGAAGTTGAATACTGACCCCTAAGTTAATTTATTATGGCTCTTATCATAATTTAATCACACCATTAATAGAGTAAAGAGGAAGAATGGACCTGAGATGTGCGAAATTCCTTCACTATATAGGAAAACCAGCAAGTACAGGGATTTCGGCTCTGAAGTTCAACTGAACGAACAACAGGAACTTGTTCCAAGAACCGGGAACCAGCAACAACGCTCGAACGGCGCCGGAGAAATCGAACTCACCTCGAACTCAATCGAACTCCATATTTTGATATCCAAAAATCTAAGAAAAGAGAGACTGAAATCTCTTTTGTGTTTTCTGATTTTGAAGTAAAAAGAGAAACTGAAGAAACTTGCAATTTTATATATATATATGAAAGAACTAGGAAAATCAGAAGAAGAAGAAGAAGAAGAAGAAGATCGAAAACCAAAAGCAAAAATCCTAGAACTTTTCGCTGCCTCCTCTCTTTCCGAAAATCCCCTCTAATGTCTGTTCATGCCCTCAATTCTTTTCTACTCTGTTCCTCTACCCTCTGTTTGTTTCCGTCACTTTGTTCTCTCTCCCTTTCTTGCGTTTTTTTTTTGGACTATCTCCTTTCCTTCTGTGTATATTTGTGCCTATGAAAATGGGATGTGAATAAGAATGAAAACAAATAGCCTGTTGGCCAAGGGCCAAAAGTGTTTTTTTAATTTCAAAAGTAAAAAAAAAAAAAATAATTAACTTAAGTGTTTGACCAAGTTTTTTGGGTGAAAAAGTGTTTTTAGGAAGAATTAGAAGTAATTTTTGTGAAGCAAAAAAAATAGTTTCTTTTCAAAAGTAAAAGTACTTTTGACTTTTTTGCTTATTAAAAATACCCTTAACAAAAATAGTATATACCAAAATAACAGTTAAACCTAATATTTAGGATATTAATGTATATTTCTTATTATTTTTAGTATAACTTTCTAATATATATATATATAGTGACTTTATGAGTGAATATTTTTATATTTATTGAATGATTTTTAATATATTTAACTTGTATTAAAAGAAATAAGTACTTTTAAATTTTATTTTTATATTTTACTTAAATAAAATAAAAAGATTTAATTATTGCCTGTAAAAATAAATTTTTAAGATTATTTATCTACTTATAATATTAACTATTAAGTAAATCTATTCACGTCCTTATTCGTAATTTGATACTTAAAAGCACATTCTCAAAAGCGCTTTTGAGCAATAAAAATTATTGCTCAAAAGCGCTTTTGAGAGTGATTAGCCAAACACAAATTGCTTCTCTCCCAAAGTAGTTTTTTCAAAAGCAATTTAAAAAAAAATTCTCAAAATAAGTTGATTTCTCTAGTTTGGCCAAACAGACTAAGTGGGCGTTTGGACATAAAAATTGTAAAATTCCAAAAAAAAGTGAAAAAAAAATTCAAGTGAAAATGATATTTGAAAATTAGAGTTTTGATTGGACATGAATATAATTTTGGGTTGTTTTTGAAGTTTTGTAAGTAATCTGAATGAAAATTTTGAAAAATAGCTTTTAGGAGTTTTTCAAAATTTCGAAAATTTTAAAATACATTTTCAAGCGAAAATTAAAAATTTTATGAACAAACGCTGATTTCGGAAAAAAAAGTGAATTATTTTTTGGAAAAAAGAAAAAAAAATTTTATGTCCAAACGGGATCTAAAAATCTGTTCACGTGAATGGGATGATGTGGCAACAAAGCATTGGTAAAAGAAAAGTAAAGATAAGAGAGAGGGCACGTGGGTATGGGGGCAAAAATAAGGGAAAATGTGACCTACTTTTCTTGCTTCTGCTCTTACATTTCGTTCTTCTTCTTTCTTTTAGTTTCTTTCTTTCTCTTTTTTGTTTGTTCTTTCTTTTGGTAAATAATATTAAGTAACAAAACTAATTAGTTGGATATATAAAGGAAGATAATCTGATTGCTACTTCTAACAATTCAAATAAGTTTTAAAAGAAGCATAATTAACTAAAATCTACACCTTCAATATTATATTAAACTAAATTAGATGTATTTTTGTAAAGATTTTCTTCTTATCTTTTTGGAAAATAAAATGAAACTAACTAGAAAAAATACCAATAAGCTAAAATAAGGAAAAATATTTCTGTAGTTTTCAATTTTAAGATAATATAAAGCAAAAAGTTAAAAAAAAAAATAGTGAAAATAGTACTATTAGACCTAAAACTAATATCTATGCACTAAAAGTTACAAAATTCAAGGGAGAGTCAAAAATTACATGTCTACAGGCACACTAAACTTTTCTAGGGCAGCAGGCCAAACAAGATTTAATCTTATCCATATGAAAACCAAACCTTCAAGCTTTTAACCGTGGAAGAACTCGAAAACAAATGAAAATAGAGATCAATTAGAAAAGAAACATGGCTTCTTAGTTCGTATGAGATTTTTAGACTATTGTTAGGTTTGGTTGGTGATGATAGGTAAGAGCAATCAAGGCTCTATTTATAGTGCCATTTAATGGCTTAGGGTTTCAGCAAGATTCAAACTTGGTAGTGGAGTGTGACCAGATGATGCCAGTAAAATCGAGTGAAAATCTAAGCAACAAAGGTGAAATCAGTGAGGGATTTACCTAAGCGAGAGAAGGTTGACCGTTGGAAGCAGAAATCAACGCACAAAGCTCGGAGACCCATAGGTCACTGCGTTTGACCTCTAGTTATAGAACACTCATCATGAGATCTTTGAAGAAGCTCTATACATGCTTTGATTCAACGTAACACAAGCGAAATCTGAAGAGTTGATATTGCATCGTTGTATTTAGGATTCAAATTTGGGTATTTGAATTTTGGATGATGACACAGGGAAGAGTCGGCGAGAATCGTGGATAGATAAGGCAAAGAGGATAATTTTCTGTTCGATTTGTGACCTTGCACAAATTTTTGCAAGGTCTGTGACTGATTTGATCATGGCGAGTTGAGAGAAGTGAGAGAGAAAGAGGAAAGAAGGGCGGCTGGGCAGGGGAGAAATGATTTTAGGGTTTGGGTAATTTAGGCTGTCTCTGAGGGTTAAGGTTAGGAGATTGGATCTGGGCAGCTGGATCTGATGTAGATCAACAACCCTGATAATTCAGGGTTTAAGAGATTTTAAAGAGAAAATGCGGGGGGCGTTGGATCTCCTGGTTTCAACGGCTGAGATTAAATCGGATGGATGTTTAAAATTAAAGGAAAAACGGAGATAAAATGAGGGTCGTTGATCTGTTGGATGGACGACCTAGATTGGTTGTGTTTCTTTTGTGAGTGATAGAGACATGTGACGTGGCGTGCTCTGATTGGTTCTCATGGATTAGGGCGGATTGCCAAAGTGGAAAGAAGGGAGTGGACTTGGATTGGGTCAAATGGGATTAGGCTTGGGTATTGGGCTGGTTTTGATTTAAAGAATAGCCAATTTGTGTTTAATTGTTCAATTGCAAATGTAGCCCTTTTAATCTTTTAACCCTTTTGAGATTACTTTGAATAAACTTAATTAATTTCCAATGAAATGTAGTAAAATTACAAATATCAAATATACTATTAATTATTGTAATTAGTTATTTATAAAATACTTTATTTTCTAAATTACAACACTAGTTTTGAATTATTAACATAGTAATCTAATTAATCAAAAATTTTAAGAAGTAATTCGTTAAATTAATCATAAATGGTGTGTTTTAAAATTATTTTAATAGTACTAAAATAGTATATATATTTGTAAATATATAATACTAACACTAGGTGATTAATTTCAAACTAATACTTAATTTAATTTGCAAAAATAGGTATTATTGATAGAAAACTACTTTCAAAACATTCATTGTAAATTATAAAGTATAACTAAATTAATTTTAAATGGGAGGGTCAAAATTGACCATCAACAATAATCACTTAGCCCAATAATGAGGCTCGTGCACGCGTCGCCACAAAACAATAACACTCAATCCAATATGGGCCTGGCGTATGTGTCACCTCATAATCAATACCAAACGGATCTAAGGCCCAAACTCAGTCATTAACCGTTCAAGTCTCAGATGAATACATCTCAAATTCAATTAAGCAATTTTACCCTTAAGCGATATCAGCAATATGTGAGGAATCAAATGAGAAGTACTGAGACAGAGTCATCATACACGAATATAGTATCATGACTGAGAACATGTGTGCAAATAAGGTATATAACTCATGAACAACAAGAATAATCCTATCAAGTCTCAAACAGTTAGCACATAGCCTAGACATGATGTCTAGCATGATTCACAAGTCAAATAATCAAACAAGTAGAGGGGACACGGGGATAACATGATATGACAACAAAACAAGCCCGGTATTAGCCTAAAGGCCTCTCCAAACCATGAACAAATCGGTGCACACACCCACGCCTGTCACCAAGCATGTACGTCACCTCAATATCTTTCATATAACACGGTCCTTAAGGTTAAATACCCTCAAATCCAAGTTCAGATGTGTTGCATACCTCAAACCGCGCAAATCACAACTCCAACAAGCCCTTCCCACGTGTATCTGCCTCCAAGCGACTCGAATCTAGTCACAAACAACTTAATATCAACAAATAATGTCATAGGAAATAACTTCAAACAATAAAGTTTCAATCTTTATCAAAATAAAAAAGTCAACCCCGGGCTCGCACCTCGGAACCCGACAAAATTCACTAATTTTGGATATCTATTTGGTTACGAGTCCAACCATACCAAAATCATCCAATTCCGACCTCAAATCGACCTTCAAACCTTCATTTTTCATTTTTGAAATGTTTCCACCAAATCCCATATTTCTTCACTTTAAATCACTAATTAAATGCTAAAACAAGGATGGAATCATGATACAACAAAAAAATCCATGTCAAAACACTTACCCCGATCCAAGATGTGAAAATCCCCTCCAAAATCGCCCAAAATCGAGCTCTACAACTTAAAATATAAAAATAATACTCTAACCCTCGATTTGGGATTTTAATATATGTTGCCTAGTTGTTCCTCTTCGCGATCGCAAAAAGTCCCTCGCGATCGTGAAGAACAAAAGTTCAGTGACCTAAATAATTGTAACGACCCGGCCGGTATTTTTGAGATCTAGCATGTCGTTCGGCTGTTTGAGGCCTTGGGTAACTTCACTTAATGTTTTATGACTTTTACGCGTAGTCGGAAATAAATTTCGAGGAAGTTCGGAGTTGATTCGGATTAAAAATTCTCAATTCGGAAGCTTTAAGTCGGAATAGTTGACCAAGGTTTGACTTTTGAGAAAATGACCCCGGAATTGTAATTTGGAGGTTTCAATAGGTTCGTATGATGATTTCGGACTTGGGCATATGTTCGAGTTGCGTATCGGGTGGTCTGGAAGCATTTCGACGCTTATTGTGGAAAGTCGGTATTTCGAAGGTTTTAGAATTTCCTATGATTGATTTGAAGCGAACTTTGATGTTATTGATGTCTGTTTGGGATTCTGAGACTTGAAATAGGATCGTTTCGTGATTTGTGACTTACACGTAAAGTTTGGCATCATTCCAAAATGTTTAAGTGTAATTCAGATGCGTTCGGCGAAGTTTGAATGTTTGAAAGTTGAAAGAATGGTATTGATCGTCGATTCGTAGTTTGGATATTTTTTGTGTGATTTGAGGTCTCGAGCATGTTTGCATCATGTTTTGGAATGGTTGGTATATTTGAACCGGATCCGAGAGGCCTCGGGTGTGTTTCGAATGGGCTACGGTCATTTCGCCATGTTTGAGTTGTTGTTTATGATATTTGGTGCATCCTTCATCGCGACAGCAAAGAAACGGTCATGATCGCGAAGAGCAAAGTGTTGTTTCGGGCCTTGTGAATCGCGATCGTGGAAGGAAGGTCGCGATCACATATAAGGAATTTCTACTATCAGTAGCTTGACTTCGGGAGCCTATATATTGCAATCTATAAGAAATTTGGGGATGATAAAAAATGAGAGTTGTAGCCCTTTGAATCTAGTTTTCCAAAAATCAAACTGTTTGTCATTTGGAATTTTGTACAAAAATTTATGGCCATTATACCGATGGGTGTCTGTGAAGAAGAAACAAAATTTGTACATCGCGATCGGGAGATTTTGGCTGCGATCGTGATGAAGGAAACAATGCCGGAACTTTTGTTAATCGTGATCGCATGGATAATGACTGCGATCGCGAAGAAGGAGGCCTGGCAGGTGCATTAAACATCTAATTTCGAGATTTTGAGCTCATTTTATCAATTTTAAGTTCTTGGAGCTCATGTGGGGCAAATTGGAGTGATTCTTGAAAATCATTTTTGCCATATATCATAAGGTAAGTTATTCCTACTTGTTTTGAGTTAAATATATGGATTTAACATGGAGATTTGATAGGAATTATGGAACTTTTGGGAAAAAACCTAGAAATGGTATTTTTAGATTTTGACCACGAAATTGGACATGCAATTAGGAATAAATTATATATTTGAGTTCGTGGTATTATGGGTAATATTTATCTTCAACTATTTTCAGAATCCGGGCATGCGGTCCCGAGGGTTGACTTGGTTGACTTTTTGAGCGGAGTTTAAAATTATTATAAATTGATTAATTATGCGTATGGGAGTATATTTTTATTAGTTTGTACGTTGTTTGACTAACTTCGGATCGATGGGAATTGGTTTGAGGTGTTAGAGAGGCGTTGGAGCCGGTTATGGAACTTCGTTGCGAGGTAAATCTCATGTCTAACTTTGTGAGGGGGAATCTGTCCCGTATGTATTAAAATTGTTATGTGCTACTAGTTGTGGGGTGTTGCGTACACACGAGGTGACAGGGGTTTGTACGTAGCTAAAAGCATATTTATGTCTGGGTAGACTTAGGACTTTATCATGTAATATTTAAATTATTTGAACTCATTTTGCTAGCTTAATTAAGTGAATTTATAATTGAAATTGATTTGGGAATATATTAGGCCGAGCTTTCTCACCTTGAGTTGTTTGGTGAGATATTTGATAAACGGTAAAAATCATGTTTACTTTATGCTCCTGCACCTGTGTTGTAAGTACGCGATTCGTAATTTGATACGTTTCATCCTTTCTTGTGGATCGGGTGGAACGCCTCGGCAGTATATTGAGATGCATCTCTGGTTTACGTCGGTCGACCCTCGGCAGTGTATACACCTCTCTGGATCGGGTCGTACGACCTCGGCATAATCGTGCGTTATACCGCTAGCAGTCCCCCATTCACGAGATCCCTATTCTATTGAGGCCTGGAATTTTATATGGTATTCCTTATTCGTTTGAGTTGCACTTGATATTTCAGATCTGTTGAGATAACACATGATATTTGAGAGAATTATATCGTTAAAAGAAATTTTTGGAGGATTATGGTAGTTACAGTTTTTATTTCACTACTATTGTTATGCTTCATATCAGTTATGAGCTATCGTATTGATTTATTGGACCACTAGTAAGTGTCGATGTCAACCCCTCGTCACTACTTCTTTAGGGTTAGGCTAGATACTTACTGGGTACGCGTTGATTTACGTACTCATACTACACTTCTGCACTAAGTGTGCAGGATTTAACAGGTTCATTTGGTGACTATATTGGCGCGTAGGCGCAACTGCCGAGGGGACTTTATGGTGAGCTACTTTCTATGCTACGCAACGCAGTCCACAGAGTCTCCATATTATTTATTTACTTTATTCTATCTATTTTATATTCCAGACAGATGTTGTATTATTATTGCACTCTTTAGTAGACGCTCATGCACTTGTGACACCGGGTCTTGGGATGTTCTAGAAGTTGTTTGTGGTTTTGCTTAGAATTTACACACTTTTATTATCTATTTTATTTAAATTGTAAGTTTTCATGATTTTAATGCGTTGACTTCTTTATCTAATAAAATTCACGATTTTCGAAAATAATAAAATGCATAATTAAGTTAGTAGTTCACTCTTGGCTTGCCTAACGGCGACGTTGGGCGCCATCACGACTTATAGTGGGTTTTGGGTCGTGATAGCTTGGTATCAGAGCACTAGGTTCAATTAGGTCTCAAGAGTCATGAGCAAGTCTAGTAAAGTCTTGCGGATCGGTATCAAGACGTCTGTACTTATCTTTGAGAGGCTACATGGATGTTAGGAGAACTTCCCTTCCTTGATTCCTCATCGTGCAATATGATTTCGTTTAACCATATGCCTTCGGTTTATTTCCTACTAATTCGTACGCGATGTTAGGCACTTTTTATTAATTGGGCACCGACGAGTTGTGAAAATGCTACAGATGCGGTGCATGATGTTTTTCCCTGAGTATGCAGGCGGACTATTATTGTCGCCTTGTGAAGGAGTGTTCTGTCATTTCAGCCTAGTATTGATGTTGCCTATGGTATTGAGGCTATGCACAGTGTATTATGATGTTCATGTATTGTTATCGCGTAGTGACAGTGTGAATTGTAGGATGCTTACTTATGTGTCGCGACAATGAATGATTTGGGAGGAGGATTAATCGGTTCAAGATCGGGATATTCGACATTTGATTCCAGCGGAAGAGAGGCAATTAGACTATAGATGTTCATGCACTGGTTGATAGTGTCTCGAGATTGGATATTTCCTAATTTAGTGGAACTCTTGTTAATATTGTGGTGTCATCGTCCTTGTTTGAATGCATTGAGGCTCGTCGGTGATGGCCTTCTTTGGTTTTCTTTCGGGGCAAAGTGTTGTGGAATGGTACCTAAGAGGCGGTTATCAAAGATGGTGATGTGTGGCGGATTCGTGGGTCGGATCGGTGCTTCTGGTGTTGAATGGTTCGTGAGGGATGATCTTTATGGAGGCTCAGAATTGGTGGAAATTTATCAGTTTGGGTGCTACAGAGATATATTATGATTTGAGGCAGTATTTGGGTAGCGAAAGATGAGTAAGGACATAGTGGTAGGTGTCTCGCGGATGTTGAATTTCTAGAGGTCGAGTAGTTCGCTTCGAAAGATAGTTAACTCAGAGTGAGAATGTTAGCCTATCGTATGGATTTCGTGGTAGGATGGCCACATGATTCCAGAAAGCTTGGAGCGATTATGGCCATGTTAAACAAGTGTCTAAATCTGTGTATTTCGTTCGAGATGACGGCTTTGTGCTTCGGAAGTTTAAATATGATGGAAAGAGTTTGCTTGCGATGTAATATGACGTCGAGTTTTGGATGCATCGCTAGACCTTCATTTGATGTTTATAGCAAAGAGCGGGCGCTTTCGACTGGTGGGCGAGCGTGGGTTCAAGAGGATTAACTAATTTTGTAATGGTTGTAATCATGGAAATGTCGTTGGAAGATGTCAATATGGGGTCACTCAAGTGGGCTATCTCCTGTGAGAAGTTAGGAGTTGCGTGATTCCTAGTAAAGGTCCTCTGAAGAACTTTATTTTTTGTCCAACATGAAGTATGTACTACGATGTGAGCTGGGATCGCTTGAATAAGATGGTGTAACGGTCAGGAGGTCGAGTGTGTGTTTGGAGATGGTAATTTGAGTTATGTCATGAAAGTTTAACAAGAGATTGTGAGGAATTTGGTGGAGTGACGGTGCGAAATTATGGTAACCAAAGAGGAGGAGTCATTGTAAATTATGAATTTATGTAATTGTGGCTTGAAGCTAAGTGGGGGAGCCCACCGTTTACGATTGGGTGACGTGGTTGTGTGCCTTAGCAGCATCGAGTTATTGGTACGTTGGTGGATTAGTTATGATTAAGGAAAGAGAGTCATTCGATTGCTTCTTCTGGTATTCGTATGCTACCAGAGCATTGGTTGCTAGCTATATATTCGGGACCAGGTCAAAGTGAGTGACTCTCAACAATTGTTCTAGTGGGTTCAAGAAGTAAAGTGTGGTGCCTAAGTATTTTTGAGTTTGTCGTGTGACTATGGAATTAGTTTTGCAGCGAGGTGTGAAAGAGGCTTGGAGTATTTCTATGAATGTCACCAGGTCTGTAGTGCGATGTTAAAAAGATGGAGGAAACAACTTTGGATTCACAGGAGGTCTTTCAGAATGGGTGTATCCGTTGGAGATACTATTGAGTGCATAAGGAGGGTATAGGATGTATGATGGGTATTGAGTTGATGTGGTCTCGTGATTTGGGTCACTCAGGATGAGTGTTATTTGAGATCTGTTATGTGTTTGAGTAGAACTATTATTACGAAGGCAAGTCAAGATTAAATTAGAAGAAGTTGTGTCAGTTAGTAGTGGTTTGAATCAGTATGGTTGTGGAAATGATCGATTCCTTCGGGGTGGTAAGGCTATATAGGTGATTCGTGGTTGTACGTGCGGTCTTGACAACCACCGTAATTTGATTGATTTGGAGGTATTTGATTATGATGGCCTTGTTATGTGTAAATGAATCCCATAAGAGTTATGGCAGTTTAGACGACGACTTGAGGCTTGCATTTTCTGGGGTTATGGGAATTTGGTTGCGTGTTGCAATTGTTCCTCTGAAATGTGTTGAGTGAAAGGGTTCTAGATGATGAAGTGTTTATTCAATTGGTGGTTCAGGAGTTATGATGAAATTCTTGTACTCTCGCGTAGCGACATGATAGGTGCAATGAGCAGTATGGAAATTTGGAAGTTGAGGATCAAGGTTACAATTTGGTGTTGATAAGAATGTCACGAGTTCGGAGGAGCGGGGGAGGATTTTAGATGTTCAGAGTATGCTGACACTATTTTCGGGCAGCCTGAGGATGGTCTGTTTTGTGGTAGGAGTGTTGGGTATTGAAATGCGGATGCTTGGCTAGTATTATAGAAATAGCATGGTCGATGGCCATTAATGTTTAGATTTTACTACCTGGTGTGGAAGGTTGTGGGAGTATATCCCACGGGAAGATCGTATAAGTGTGGCATGCTAGTCATTCGATTGAAATCAGGTATGAAGATTTTGGTATTATCACCAATGGGAGAGGTTATGACTGATAGGCGCTCTATTTCTTGGGTTGTGGACTGTGGGAGTTTGTTCTGGATTTGATGACTGCTCATATGTGTCATGAATAGGGTCATCGTGGATCCGTGAAAGGTTATTGGCACAGTGTGGGATGATTGGAATTGGCTTCAGGTCCGTTAGTAGATCTAATGTGAATGCATGCTCTACATCAGGTCAGATGTGTTCATTCATATAACATTGCTTATGAAGGAGTCTTCGGGTGTTGGATGTTATTCCTTTTATCAGCTATTCTATGTAATAAATATTATGCCATGTGGGTTGTGAAACGTCTTGATTATTCGCACATGTGTTGTGATTATATGCGCAAGACGGCTCTCTAGATACAGGTCATTTATTGCATCTTAGTCGTGCCTGAGTTTTTGTAGCGCATGGCACTATCTGTCATCCCAGGGTTGTATTTATGCACTTGGCGTGCTTGTGGCCGATATTCGGGTATTTCGTAGGTATGAGCATTATGGCTTGATAAGTATTTCCTTATTTATTGTTATGTGTGGATCAACTCGCATGCCGCCACGGGTATGTTGTTTGGATCATGTTGCACCCCGCAATAGTGTCATATTTGGATCGGGCTGCGCGCCACAACAATGTCATTTTTGGATCGGGCTGCACGCCGCAACGGTGTCATGTTTGGATCAGGTTGCACACCGCAATGGTGTCATGTGTGGATCGGGTTGCACGCCGCAACAGTGAGATGTTGAGTATGGATCCTTATACTTATTTTGTGTGCCTTGTTTCTCATCTCTAAGATAGGTTTATAACATCTGTTTGGCCGTTTTATTTGGTACGCGTGCTGGATGGTTCTTGCCAGAGTTCGTTCTTCCTTATGGGTCACATTCGAGTTTGTAGCTTGTTGGCACATTGATGGCGTCATATGAGATTTTTGACGGTGTTTGAGGTGGCTTATTGCCCGGGCAGCTTGTACTGGGTGAGACGAGGTTATTGGACCTGAAATCAGTGCAATCAAATTTATATAAGGTATATTAGAAGGAAGATGTCACTATTCAGTTCAGAAAGAGGCAAAAGTTCTTATTGAGCAGAGGACTCCATGATTTATTGATTTGGCAGGTGGTTAAGAGCTTCTATGCGTCATTTTCATCGTTGCAGTATCGCGAGGGTTGGATCAGGGCTTATGCGCATATAAGGTATACTACGGGTATCAGGTTAGTAAATCTGCGGCTTTTATGGTTGGAGGATGTTATTATGGGCATATAAATTATGCGGTGCATTGTGTGGTTTCAGCATGGGTGCATGATCATATTTCGTACATCAGGTTGAGATTGATATGGTGTTCATATGTTAGAATCAGGTCTCGTAGAGAATTCCGGATGTTGGAATTTGGTTCTAAGGCTTGTGGGCTAAGGTAGCAGGAAGGATCTTTAGTCTGGCTTGAGCTAATGTATTCACATGGTTTGTGGTGGCACGGGTAGGTGCACGAGGTGTTAAACATTGGTTTTGGGAAATTCCGGAGCGGTTCTTGGCACGTTCGAGGACGAACGTATGTTTAAGTGGGGGAGAATGTAACGACCCAACCGACTGTTTTGAGCTCTAGAGCATCGTTCTGCGGTTTGAGGCCTTGATTAGCTTCACTTCATGTTTTATGACTTGTACACGTAGTCAGAATCGAATTTCGGGAAGTTCGAAGTTGATTTGGATGGAAAATTCTCAATTCAGAAGTTTTAAGTTGGAAGAGTTGACCAAGGTTTGACTTTTGAATAAACAACCTCGGAATCGGAATTTGAAGGTTCCAATAGGTTTGTATGATGATTTTGGACTTGGGCATATGTTCAGGTTGAGTATCAGGTGGTCTGAAAGCATTTCAACGCTTATTGTGGAAAGTTGGTATTTTAAAGGTTTTAGAATTTCCTAAGATGGATTTGAAGTGAACTTTGATGTTATTGATGTCCGTTTGGGATTCCGAGCCTTGGAATAGGTTTGTATCATGATTTATGACTTGCACGTAAAGTTTGGTGTCATTCCGGAATGTTTAAGTGTAATTCGGATGCGTTCAGTGAAGTTTGAAAGTTTGAAAGTTGAAAGAAGGGTTTGATCGCTGATTCGTAGTTTGGATATTTTTTGGTGTGATTTGAGGCCTCGAGCAAGTTTGCATCATGTTTTGGGAATGGTTGGTATGATTGGACGGGACCCGGGGGGTCGGGTGTGTTTCGGATGGGCTACGGGTCATTTCGCCATGTTTGAGCTATTGTTTATGAGATCTGATGCATCCTTCATCGCGATCGCAAAGAAACGACCGCGATCGCGAAGAGCAAAGTGATGTTCCAGACATTGTGAATCGCGATCGCGTAGAAGGAATTTCTGTTGTTAGTAATATGACTTCAGGAGCTTATATTTTACAATCTATAAGGAATTTGAGGATGATACAAAAATATAAAAGTTGTAGCCCTTTGAATCTAGTTTTTCGAAAATCAAACCGTTTGTCATTTGGAATTTTGTACAAAAGGTTATGGCTATTATACCGAAGGGTGTCTGTGAAGAGGAAAAATGTTTTGTACATCACGATCACGAGGTTTTGGCCGCGATCGCAATGAAGGAAACGATGCAGGAACTTTTGTTAATCACTATCACATGGATAAGAAGGAGGCATGTCAGGTGTATTAAACATCTAATTTTGGGATTTTGAGTTCATTTCATCAATTTTAAGTTATTGGAGCTCATCTGGGGCGATTTGGGGTGATTCTTGAAGATGGTTTTCGCCAGATATCATAAGGTAAGTTATTCCTACTTGTTTCGAGTTAAATACGTGGGTTATATATGGATTTTAACATGGAAATTTGATAGAAATTATGGAATATTTGGAAGAAAACCTAGAAATGGTATTTTTAAATTTTGACCACGAAATTTGACATGAAATTAGGAATAAATTATATATTTGAGTTTGTGGTATTATTGGTAATGTTTATCTTTGAAAATTTTCAGAATCCGGGCATGTGAGCCTGAGGGTTGGCTTGGTTGACTTTTTGAGCGGAGTTAAAATTTATTATATATTGATTAATTATGAGTATGAGAGTATATTTTTATTGGTTTGTACGTTATTTGACTAGTTTCGGATCGATGGGCATTGGTTTGAGGTGTTAGAGAGGCGTTGGAGCCGGTTATGGAGTTTTGTTACGAGGTAAGTCTCCTTTCTAACTTTGTGAGGAGGAATCTTCCCCTTAGGTATTAAAATTGTTATGTGCTACTAGTTGTGGGTGCTACGTACACACGAGGTGATGAAAGTCCGTACGTAGCTAAAAACATATTTATGTCCGGGTAGACTTAGGACTTATCATGTAATATTTGAATTATTTGAACTCATTTTGCTAGCTTAATTAAGTGAATTTATAATTGAAATTTATTTGGGAATATAGTAGGCCGAGTTTTATCGCCTTGAGTTGTTTGGCGAGATATTTGATAAACGGTAAATGTCATGTTTACTTTATGCTCAAGCACCTGTGTTTTAAGTACGTGACTCGTAATTCAATAAGTTTCTTCCTTTCTTATGGATCGGGCCAAATGCCTCGGTAGTATATTGAGATGCATCTTTGGTTCGCGTCGGTCAACCCTCGACAGTGTACACACCACTCTGGATTGGGTTGTACGACCTCGACATCATCGTGCGTTATATCGCTAGTAGTCCAGATATTCACGAGATCCCCTTCTATTGAGGCGTGAAATTTTATATGGTATTCCTTATCCATTTGAGATTGTACTTGATATTTAAGATCTGTTGAGATGACACATAAGATTTGAGAGATTTATATCGTTAAAAGAAATTTTTGGAGGATTATGTTAGTTACAGTTTTTATCTCACTTCTATTGTTATGCTTCATATCTGTTATGAGTTATCGTATTGATTTATTGGAGCATTAGTAAGTGTCGATATCGACACCTCGTCGCTACTTCTCTGGGGTTAGGCTAGATATTTACTGAGTACGCATTGATTTACGTACTTATGCTACACTTATGCACTAAATGTGCAGGATCTGACAGGTTCATTTGGCGGCCATCTTGGCGCGTAGGTGCAACTGCTGAGGGGACTTTATGGTAAGCTGCTTTCTATGCTACGCACCGCAACCCACATAGTCTCCATCTTATTTATTTACTTTATTCAGTCTATTTTATATTCCAGGCAGATATTGTATTATCATTACACTCCTTAGTAGATGCTCATACACTTGTGACACCAGGTCTTAGGATATTGTAGAAGTTGTTTGTGGTTTTGCTTAGCATTTATACACTTTTATTATCTATTCTATTTAAATTGTAAGTTTTCACGATTTTAATGCGTTGATTTCTTTATCTAATAAAATTCACGATTTTGAAAATAATAAAATGCATAATTAAGTTGGTAGTTCACTGTTGGCTTGCCTAACGGCGACGTTGGGCGCCATCAAGACCTATAGTGGGTTTTGGGTCGTGACAATAATGGTCTACACGAAAGCGAAAACACTGTCGTGAACACGATTCTAAACCAACCTGACCCTTCGCGAACATAGGAATAACTACGCGATCGCATAGGCTTAAAGTCTGACTCTCCAGTTGACCACTCAACTACAGGAACGTGTGAACCTTAATGCGATTGCGATGACCTAAGACCTCAATGATTCACGAACGAGTACCAAATATCGCTAATGCGATGAATAACTTCCACCATCCACCAAACAACCCTTCGCAATCGCGGACCTCCCTTCGCGATCGCGTACAAGGAACCCAGATACAAAACATTCCGCAGTTCAACAAGTCCAAAATGAGTCAAACATGATCCGAATCACACCTGAGGCCCCCGGGACCCCATCCAAACATACCAATAGATCCTAAAATACTATACGAACTTAGTCGAAGACTCAAATCACATCAAACAATATCGAAATCACGAATCGCACCCCAATTCAAGCCTAATGAACTTATGAACTTCTAGTTTCTAAAACTAATGCTGAATCATACCAAACCAACTCCAATTGACCTCAAAGTTTGCACACAAGTCATAAATGACACAACAGACCTATTCTAACTCCCAAACCAAAATCCGAACCCGATAACAATAAAGTCAACTCTCAATCAAACTTTTCAACCTTCCAAACCTTCAACTTTCCAACTTTCGCTAATTTAAGCCAAAGCAACCTACATACCTCCAAATCAACATCCGGACATATGCCTAAGTTCAAAGTCACTATACGAAGCTTTCGGGACCATCAAAACTCCATTCTAGAGTCGTATACACAAAATTCAAACTCCGATCAACTTTTTCAACTTAAGCCTTCAACCTTGGGACTAAGTGTCCCCATTTCACTCCGAAACATTCTCGGAACCCAACCAACCACCCCGACAAGTCACATAACTACTAACAAACGTATAATAAGCAATAAATAGGGCAAAGAAGCTATAATACTCAAAACGACCGGCCGAGTCGTTACACCATCACCCATTGCTCATTTGCTTTGCAAGGTTGAGGGGCAAAACAGGTGCATGTAATGTCAACAAGCCTCTGATGGAACACGGGAAGACATTCAGGGACCATTTTCAGCAATATACAACTTTCCAAGAGCAAATTCTTCGTAATAAACTCGACATAGTACCGTTCCTGGCATTGCAATAACAAGAACCAGTGTTGGTCATAGTTGTTCTCATCTTCCAAAGGATTGTCATGCGCGAATTTAGAGCTCATTTTTAGCTTATGGTACCTGTAATCAAAGTATTGGAGTGAAAATAAGGTATGGCTATGAAATACATTGCAAAATGAGTCAAATATGCTAAAGAAATGATTGGTACAGTCGAAACCGAGCCTTAGAATAAATTTCAGATTTTTCAAGTTAGGAAAGTCAAGCCTCTAATTGCTACAATTTCAACGCAATTGCGAAGGTAGCAGACACCTTCAGAAATTGGAATTGCGAAACAATCATTGCAAATGCAAAAATTTCTAGGTCTAATGATTTTTGCAATTGCGGTACCCCCTTCGCAAATGCGAAGCATTGCAAATTCGAAGAAGCTATCGCAATTGCGGTGCCATCGTCCCCAGAAGCCCTTCAAACCCAGAATATTTCAGCCCCAAATGTTTTGATCAAAGGCATGTTTTCAGAGAACCCTATCCGTTTTTAGGCACAATTTCATGTAATAAACTTCACACACAACCACGAATTGAAGAAATTTCAATGATTCGGCCTAGAATCTCATTCGAGCCTTTCATCGAACACATAGTAAGCACACAAAATCACTCCTATTTTAACAAATTTATGGGTATTCATACTTCCCCATTTTTCAAGCAAAGAAAGAAGCTCACACTCTCAACCAATCCTCACCTAGAAATTACAAAACATTTGAGCTATTTTCAAACAATTCCGTAAAGAAGAAAAGGGCCACTTTGAAACCTAGTTTTTGAGAGTAAAAGGAGAGAAGAAGAAGAAGAAGAAGAGGATGTTACAAATCATAAAGAGTACAAATATTAAGCGTTAATACCTTGAGTCTTAAATATAAGGGTTAAAATTGATGGGATTTGAAAGTATGGAGAGAAGGAGAAAATATTTCGTTAGTTGAGAGCACCCAAGTTTTTCTTGACTTTTGCCCAGAAAGAAGCAATTTCCCGTTTAAGACCCCTAATGTCGCAATTGCTACCCCTTGCTCGTAATTGTGAGAAGAAAAAAATCAACAGAGGTCACAATTGCGACAAATTCTTCAATTTTGCGACAAATCAGGCGTTCGCAAATGCGAACATATATTAGCAAATGCGATATCTGAGCATGGACCTGCTATTTCCTCATTGCTAAATATCCCCACTTGTTGTCTCAAACACTTCCAAACTTCCTGCAACTTATTAGATTGATAAAAAATAATAAAATAAACTATTCTAAAAAGAAAAATTAAAAAACAAAATGAAAATGTTAAAAATAACTAAAAAGTTGAAAACGATGGGTTGCCTCCCACTAAGCGCCCCATTTAATGTCGTGGCATGATGTAAGTCAACTTTATAACTTTTCTCTCCACTTTGAGGATATGAATTGGGCACCCAACTTGGAATCAAGTTTGTGACCACGAGCGGCGGGGGATGGTAAGTATATGATAAAGCCAAACTTTAAATTCTTCATGTTGTATTTCTTGGCTTTCTTTTGAGGAATGTCAGTTTGCATTTTTAAACTTTCAAATTGCAAGAAGTATGGGCTCTTGTCTTTCTTATTTCCACTCCCATATGGATTCACACGACTTAATTCCCATATCACATGAAATTCCAAAGTTAAAAAATGCTTGGAATGTGATATCAAACCTTCAAATTGTAACTCTTTCCGGGGTTTGACATCCTTTTTATCCCCCGAACTAGAGTCAATTTCAACCATATTTTCAACTACATCGGTTGACTC
This sequence comes from Nicotiana tabacum, assembly GCF_000715075.1. Lineage (NCBI taxonomy): Eukaryota > Viridiplantae > Streptophyta > Magnoliopsida > Solanales > Solanaceae > Nicotiana > Nicotiana tabacum. The sequence goes on along the minus strand of NC_134093.1, from coordinate 91,106,222 downwards.
TAATTCCATATTTTTTTTGGCATCACCAACAAGCATGGAGTCGGTTGGCGAAAGTTCAATTATTGATTCCTCAAAATAAAGCTCAATTTCTTCCTCGAAGTTGGACTTTTCTTGAGCTCTTTTCACACTCTCAAGTTGGTGGGCATAATGAGCCTCAACCAATATTTTTATTTAATCTTCCAAGGTGCGGATAGTATTATCATTTTGATTTAGTGCTTGTTTCAAGTCCTCAAGTGCCAAGTTTTGCTTTTCCTCATTTTCAAGAATGGCCTCCAACATGAGCATTAACTTCTCATTTTGAGCATTTGAGAGTTCTTCTTGATTATGATCAAGTGCCAAAGAAGAATTTTCGGCGTCAACCTCTAAGGAAGGTTCTTGGTTATCATTCACTTCCGAGGATTTTTGGACCTATAAAGCTTCAAGTATTTCTCCCATTTGCGAGTTTACCTTTTAAGCGCCAAATCATTTTGGAGACTATTTTCCAAAAGCTCCTCCAAGGCTTTTTTCTCTTTGTTTCCTCCTTCAAGTACACATCCTATCATGAGCTTGAACTCTCCATTTTGACTATGCTCAATTTCTTCCACTTCCATATTCCTATAATTGTTATCACCAGAAGTAGAATCATCATAGCGGGGGTTTGGGGAAGGGGCAGACAAATAAGAATAATTAGCCCAATGGCCATTTTGACCACCACACTTATCCCAAATAATCCACTCATGGGTTTGATATTGTGCACACAATCCACCATTGTGAGAATTTAAATAATTTTGCTATGAGTGTGGTCCTTCACAATAAGGATAAGTGTCATCAAAGTATGAACAACTACCATCCGATAAATTTTTATTATGTGATACCATCATTCAAAACTACGAAAATACACAAGAAGACAAACAAGAAAATAAAAAAAATAAGAAAATAATTACATAAATATTCACAAGTTTAGACCAAAGCACGTACACTTATTTCTCAAACAACCTAAATGAGCCAAATTGTTCCCCGTCAATGGCGTCAATTTTGATGACGTCCAAATTCACAACTAAAAATTAAATAGACACAGTTGCATGCAATATAATATACCCAAATATAAGTTAGGGTCGAATTTCACGAAGAACAATATGTACGCGATTATGCAATATAAGAGAATTATCGCTTATTATGCTAAGCCGAACACTTAAAAGGGTTTTGAGAAAATATTTATGTCTTAATGCGAAAATGTAAACTAATCTAGAAAACGAGTATAATGATCAATGGCTACAAGCATAGATACACGAGTAATTACACTCAAGTAACGATCCAATGTATTTCGGTATTTTATAAATATGAGCGAGTTTATATTAGTTAGCCTCGGATAATAATTCTTTATTAGCTTCTTTCAAAGGCTAACATGACTCCCTAATTGAATTATCCCTAAAACAATTAAGAGAATTAAGTACATCCGATTTGGCTACAAGCAGTTCAATCCTATCCCTAGGTAAAATCTATAAAATGAGGGTTAACGCCTCAAGTTCTTGTTAATTAATCTTTTCCAATCCCAAATTATCTTTTTCAAAATTGATCCGAAGTTAATGGGCGAGTCCTAGGGTTAGCTAATGCCTTTGAAAATATTTACAAACAAGAATAATTAAAAAAACAATAACTCACTTTAATATCTAATGAAAATCATTCAATACATAAGCACAACAAGATATTTAATCCACACTTTAAATATGAATAATCCCATAAACAAAATTCAAGTGTTTGAAAAACTACTACACACTAAGATATTCAAAACAAAGCAGGGAAATGAAGAAATGAGTAAATATGGGTAAGACGTTCTCAACCAAAAGCTTCAAATCTTCAAGACCCAAGTATGTGTGTAAGAATCCTAGCTCCAACGCTTGTTTCTCTAAGTCCAAAAACTGAAAATAAGCCAAAGATGTATGCCCAAATGAGCTAGATCGTGTATTAAAGGTTTTGGGAGCAAAAAAAGTGAAATTACATAAGTGTCCAGAACTTAAGCGCGATATTCGCATTTGCGAAGGAAGGCTCGCAATTGCGAACCTTGACTATACTGTTGACTATCACATTTGCGATCTGGAAGTTCACATTTGCGAACTAGGCACTGTGCACTTACTTTCGCATTTGCGAAGGTTGACTTGTCTGGTTGACTTCGCATTTGCAATACTATAATCGCAATTGCGACTTCTGCTGAAATAACTAAGGCTTCACATTTGCGAACAGAAGCTCGCATTTGCGATATCTGAGGCCATTTTGCAGTGATTTGTTTTCACTTGGTTTCTTTACCGATCACTTCTAAATCACATAAACCTATAAAATAGAATTAAATGCCATTGAATACACTATTTTATCAAGCAAATATAGTAAAAATCTAAGATTAAAGAAGAGATAAGTTGGTAAAATTCTAACTTATCAACAGGTCCAAGTAGACAGGTTGATGGGCCTCCCTAGTAGTATATCCAGCTAAGCAGTGGTGTGAAAAACTCCATTCTTCCTAGAGTTGTTGTAGTGTGTCAATATGCTATGCGATCTATGTATTTTGGTATGACGGGGACCTATCCCGATCTTCTTGTCCTATATGATGATCTTAGAGGCTTGTAGATTTGGGTTGTATGTCTTGTTATCATGAAGGGCCTTGCCGGCCTCTCTGTTGGTCAGTTGACCCATATAGTGGACTTGTCAGCCTTATGTATGTATAAATGTTTTGGGCTGCTCCCCCTCCCCCTCCCCCACCCTCTCAGGCTATATGATCAGATGGCCTTTTTGATGGTCATTGTTTGGCCTTATAGGCCTTATACGAGTGATTATCATTCTATTTATGGATTAGATATGCCACGCCCTTGTTGGCCCAATCTTCTATATGTTCAGAGTATGAATTCACATGTGGTTCGCTCGGACCAGTAAGGCACGGGATGGTGCCGGCCTCACCCCCTAAGGTTGGGTTGTGACATTATACCATTTGCCTCAAGTGTCATTTTGTCAATAAATTTTAAAAAGATATTCTTATAAAATAATATGACACTTCATATGTTACAAAATTTTGATCACATGGTGACATCCGCATCCTCTTGTCCCCACAAGTACGAACACATATTTACAAATTATTTTATGTATTAACTCGAAACATACTTTTTGAGAAAATCCTTCAAGAATAGTAAGTTTAATAAACTTATCTCGATTCGCTCCAAATTGCTCTCCGACGCTCTAACGTCCTCAGAACGTCCGACATATGCTCCAATACATCTTAATGTAGTAAAACTATATATTATAATATATACATGTCATTAACAGCTCATAATCTAATTATTCAATTCATTCGGCTACTTATCACTCAGGCTTAAGGTTGTTAAAATCCCAATTCATCCATCCCAGGTCAAATTCTTAGTTAAATATTTTATCAAACACCTAAGGTGCTCTAGTGTTACCAACCTCCATAAATGATAATTTTTTGGCCTATCAACCATCTCTCATGTTAATAATGAATTATTAATATCCATATGGTTATCGTTATCCACCATTAGTAACCCTCCATCCAACAAACAACATCAGTATATTCATTACTACCAACCATCATTCACCATTTTCTTTAACAGGATCTTTAGTGGCAATATATATATTTATTCTTATCACTTCCACTACTCATCAATAACATTTAAACACACATTTATATTCAATAAATAAGTTAGAAGTGATAAAAATTACCTTTGAATAAGTACCTTAAAGGTTTCCTTTTTGACTTCGTGAAAGATTTTGAAGAAACTAGCAAATTCAATAGTGTCTTAGTGTTAATAATACAATGAACCTTAAGTAACATTAAGAATATCGTGGGAACTCACCTTGGTTGGTGGATAGAAATTCTTGATCAGGTTTTCCTCCATAGCTCTCCAATCTTAGCCAAATATGTGGAAAGATAACATTTCCATACAAAGGGACTATTTGTAAAACAAGCAGATGGTTGCAGCCCTAGGACTCACGGTTGCAACACCATATGACATCCTTAGTCTCGTACTAAGTGCACGTGCGATACTTGACAACTCTCTCACGTTCTTGCACAACTTGCTCATAATTTTGCTATGCCAAGTCAGTCTAAAATACTACACTCAAGATCGCTAAGGAAATATTAGATAAGAAAGACAAGGGAAGTTTGCCAAAGAAGCTTTTGTATTTTAGAGAACTTGATTGTTTTGCTTGGTGAGTTACAGATAAACGACTCTTTTATATATTAGTATCCAAGGGGCTAGTCATTAAATATTAATTGCTGCACAAGTCCTTAATATTTACAAGATAAGAGTTTTTTCTAGAATTCTCTACAAGGCTAGAAGATTACAAGGACTTTCCTGATAAATCCATAAGAATCTAGGGTCCTCCAAGGGAAATATCTATATTTTTCTAGAATCTTCCCACAAGTGCTAGCCTTCCTCCTATGTATGCCTCCAAGTGGCATGAATATATGCCAAATGGCTCTTATGTTGCATGATGAGATAGCGGGTTATCATACTCTCTCCTACTTAAGATTGCAATGACCGTGGCCCAATGCTACTGCATAAACTCTCGGATCTTATCTTTGAATTTCCACATGTCTTCATATCGTTTACACGTGGCCTCCTCCAGTGATTGCCCCTTTTAATGGATGAGGAACATGGCAACGACTTTTTGCCCTTGTTTTTGCCTGGATTAGTAATCAATGATAGCCTCAATATCTCGATCATGTGAGGCAGTAATAGTAATAGGCATGTGACTTAATTGGCCTATACGAGGATCATCCTTATCTTCATGGTATGGCTTAAGCATGCCGGCATTGAACACAAGGTAGATCTTAAGATGTGGTGGAATATCAAGCTTGTATAAGATATTGCCACTTTCGCTATGATCGTAAATGTCACCTCTTACTTGCGAATCAAATTTTGATGCATGGCCCATAGTGTTATCTCGTGTTAAACTTCACCATGACCATGTCCCCAACTCTAGAGTCTGTGAGATGTCGCTTGCGGTCTGCAAACTTCTTCATTTTCTTAGTTGCCTTGTCCAAGTAGGACTTAGCAGTGTCAAGCTGCTCTTACCATCCTTTAGCCATATGATGAGCCCCCAAAATCTTCCCCTCGAACGCTATAGGTAGTAAAGGTAGAGTCTGTCTATTGGCCTATGGCTAGATCAAATGGTGTCTACCCCGTGGACTCACTCCGATGCAAGTTATAAGAGAATTGGGCTATGTACAAGAGTCTTTCTCAATCATTCTGATGTGCACTAACATAATGCCTCAAGTAAAACTCCTATAAGGCATTGACCCATTTCATTTGTCCATCCGTTTGCAAGTGGAAACTAGTGGAGAAGTGCAGCTCTATGCCAAGTATATCGAACAACTCCCTCCAAACGTTTCTCGTAAAGAGAGGGTCCTATCACTGAGGATATACCTTGGTAAGCCCCAATAATTTACCATGTTCATAAAGAATAGCTTAGCAGTATCCTTGGTTGTGCAACGTGGTGAGGCGGGCATGAAAGTGGCATACTTAGAAAATCTATCCACGACCCCCAAAATAGTGCAATAACTGTCGGACGTTGGTAGACAAGTGATAACGTCTATAGTCATGTTCTCTCATGGATGCTCCACAACTGGTAGTGGCTCCCAAATTGCTCTGGGTTGTTGTTTCTGAACCTTGTCATGTTGGCATACCAACAAGTTTGCTTATAACACTTTATGTCATCTCGCATGCGGCCAATAGTAAACTGACTCAACCAAGGCCCTAGTGCGATATTGGCCTGGATGATCAGCCGATATTGTGTCATGACTCTCCCTTATGATCCACCGTCTAGTATCTACAAACTTAGGCATGTAGACCCGCCGACCCATGATAAGCAATAGGCTGTCTTCTACCCAAAAATGTCTCGTCATGCACTGGGTGGATAACTCCATAAGCTATTTGGCTGCTGGATAAGGTTGCATGCCTTCTTTTATAGCCTCACCAATGTCCTAGCTTGCTGAAGTGATGGAAGAAATCTCGGCTTTCCTTCTCAAGGCATCGGATACAACGTTACCTTTTGCCCGGCTTATACTCCAACACGTCACTAAACTCGGCCAAGAAATATTGCCACATAGATTATTTTGGTGTGACTTTCTTCTGCGTATGAAAGGATCTAGTAGCCATATTGTCGATCTTGACCACGAATCTCGACTCGAGCAAATAATGTCTCCAGGTACAAAGGTATTGCACAATGATAGCCATCTCCTTTTCATGCATCGTGTAATGTTGCTCCGTCTTGTTCTACTTGTGGCTCTCGAACGGTATCGGATGCCTATCCTGCATCAAAGCACCCCAATGGCAAAATCTTAGGCATCTGTATGCACCTTAAACGTCTTGGAAAAGTCAGGTAATGCAAATACTGGCTCCTCTATTACAGCTGCCTTAAGGCCTTCAAACGCCTTTTGACAGTGCTCCGTCCAAACCCATGGCTTGATTTTATTTAGTAACTTAGTCAATGGTGTGTCCTTGGATAAGTAGCCATTGATGAACCGACGGTAGTAGTTAATAATACCTAGGAAGGATCTCAACTCAGTTACCTTGGTAGGTGTTTCCCACTTCTAGATAGCCTGTACCTTAGCCTAGTCCATGCGTAGCTCACCATTGCTAATGACATGGCCCAATAAGTGCACCTTATATTGTGCAAACTCACACTTCTCCCTCGTGATGTATAACTCATTCTCCCGTAATACTTGAAAAACGTTTCTTAAGTGCTTCATGTTCTCTCCAAGGTGTTGTTGTAGATGACTAAGTCGTCTAGGTAGTCTCTGAGAGGTACAATACAACAATGTTGATCTTGGCCTCGTCATCCCTCACTTTGGCGTGCCTGAAGTATTTCTCCAAGTTCCATAGGAAGTTCTCCACTTTTTGTGCATCACGAACATCTTTGAACACCAAGGGTTTTGGAGCCTCGATCTTGGCCTCCATCGTCATAACAATATTGCTAGTTGCCTCGGTCATGCCAGCGCAACATGCTCCTCGAGTAACTCTATCTTTGTCTTCATGTCATTGATAGTACTCAACGCCTTCATAAATCTAGACTCCAAGGCAGTGATGGTTTGCCTTAGCTCCATCTCAGTCTATGTACATCCCTCCAAGTCATTTCAAATACTCGCAATCTTCTCAAGAGTGTGCCCCTCAAGAATGCTAGGGGTGCCTTCTACCTTCCCCAAGCATTAGCCAAAGATTTTCATGGCATCCATCCCTGTATTCACCTTCATAACCCACTCTTTACCGAGCGAGACATCATTGGGTTGGACCTCTACTTCATCCTCGCTCGCCTCAATGGGAGATGGTTCTTGTGATGAAAGCCCTTCATTTGACATAACCTCGAGCGACACCTTCTGACTCTTGTTGATGGCATTCTTCTTTTTGTTACGGTCCTTCTTGCCAACAGTATTTTGGATGACGTTTGTGTGTTGACAACGTTAATTTCTTCGGTGTTCGCCATTCCGTTAGTTGCAACCTTGCTATGATACGACGTTATCATGTCCTTAGTCTTGAACTAAGCGCACATGCGATATTTAACAACTCACTCACGTTCTTGCACAACTTGCTCACGATCTTGCTATGCCAAGTCCGCCTAAAATACTACACTCAAATTGCTAAGAGAATGCTAGATAAAAAAGACAAGAGAATTCTGGTAAAGAAGCTTTTGTATCGTAGAGAACTTGATTGTTTTGCTTGGTGAGTTACAAATGAATGACCCCTTTTATATACTAGTCTCCAAGGGGCTATTGTGTAAATAGCAATTATTGCATAAGTCTTTTATATTTACAAGATAAGGGCTTTCTCTAGAATTTTTTACAAGGTTAGAAGATTTCAAAGGACTTTCCTAGTAAATCCATAAGGATCTTGGGTCTTTCATATATGCTAGTTAATTAGGGTAAATGACACCTCTATGGCATGATGACATAGTAGGCCTCACAACGAGGCCTGAAAACTGAAGCTTCTTGTTTCGGCTCATGGCTGCAATGACAAAACTTAGCGCTATAGTGATAACCTTGGGCAAGAATCCTGTCGATCAATTCCTTTTTCCTTCACAAAACTTCTCTTATGCAGCATAAAGAAACGTTGCTTAAGCCCTGAACTCCTTCAACTTTGTCAACCTCCAAAATTGATATTTTTAAGTACGGAAAAGGGCCAGAATTACTCCTGAAGTATTGGAATTGATACAAAATTGTCCTCCGTCCACCTATTTGAATAAAAATATCCATACTGTTATTTTTTTGGCTCAACATTACCCTTATTACCAACAGAAAATTCATTAAAAATAAATAAATAATATTCACGTGTCACCGTCCCATTGGTCTAACATAAACCCCAACCCATAACCCGCCCAGATATTGACCCGCCCCAATTTTAAAACATAACTCTCTCTCTCTCTCTCTCTCTCTCTCTCTCTCTCTCTCTCTCTCTCTCTCTTCGCTATTTCATTTTAGTGAGCATTTACTTACGAGTGTATGTCTACTATTATTCATGAGGCAAACTCAAAATTGAGTTCTCTATTAGAATTATTTTTATGGAAGATGGAAGGAATTGTCATATTCTTCTTAATGCAAAAAGTTTAGATTCTTTTTGTTTATGCAAGGGGTATTCTTTATTTTATAATTTTCTTTATTTGAAATTTGTGGGGGGTTACTTCACTATTTTTTGTCATTCCTTTGTGAAAATTTGAGGATTTGTTTTTCAATTTTTTCATTGTTTAAGTGATGTGTATTTCTATTTTTATTTATTTCACTATTTATTCAATTAATATCTAAGCTTTTCTACTCCGTGTAACGGGTATTGTGCAATTATCACATTTCATACACATTGGGTTCATATGATGTACTAATAATAGTTAACAATTTTTTTTAGATAATTTCTTCAGTATTTATTTTCTTATTTTGATTGTTATCATGAATTCAATTTTTTCGATTAGATTATTGTGTTAAGTCTAGTAAAAAAAGAATTTTCTATTCATAATTTGCAAATGAGATAGGCTACTGTGTACGTTTCTATTTCCGGCGGAATTCCGCCCAAGTAGCAACAAGGCGGGATATATATATATATATATATATATATATATATATATATATATATATATATATATATATATATATATATATAGAGAGAGAGAGAGAGAGAGAGAGAGAGAGAGAGAGAGAGAGAGAGAGAGAGAGAGAGAGAGAAATCGGAGCGGGTCAATATTCGGACGGGTTAAGGGTGAGTTTAGTTATATTTTTGTTGAAGTTTAAGTTAGGCCAATGGAACGGTGACACGTGGATATTAATTAAATATATTTTTTTCCCCAGAATTTTCTGTTAGTAATAAGGGTAATGTTGAGCCAAAAAAATAACGGTAGGGGCATTTTTATTCAAATAGGTGGACGAAGGCCATTTTTGTATCAATTTCGATACTTCAGGAGCAGTTTTGGCCCTTTTCCGTTTTAAGTATTCACACATACTTATATGTACTTATACACTTCTAAATTATTGTGTAAATATTTTTATACACTCCACAATATTACTTTTCAGTTTCTAATATTTAAAATGTAAACTTGAAGACTTTTTATATTTTTAAAATTTTATTTTTTCAAATGCAACTGTATTTTTACCAACATAGAACTGCTATCTCTGTTAAGCAACAATAGATATATCAATTCAACATCTATCAAATATTTGAGTCAATATCACTCTTCTGTGGTAATGTTCTTGATGTCTCAGTCAAAAAGCAGTTAATCAGTTTACTCATTTGATTGATATAATAAAAATAAATGCTAAAACAATATAAATGAGGATAAACTATGTTCTTTTAGCGCATATTTCCAACAATATATAGATGACTAATTTTTGAAATAACAATCCTTGTTGGAACACTCCTCCAAACAAGTCTCTCTTTGCTTGTCATTTACATCAAATTTAGAACACTTACCCAAAGCACAGCCAATCTTACAATAGTAAATTTGATATTGCCCATTCACAGGTACAACACAGTGATTTATACAGTCATTGAAACATTCTTGATCATTGCCACACTTTGCCTGGCATTAATGAATGCATCTTTGTACATCAGTTTCCCCTTCTGCAGCAAAACACATCATCAATATGATTGCAATTCCCAAGCCCAGCTTCATGTTTGCTGTTTTTTCCATTTCTTGTGTAATTTGTATTTCAAACTTCTTCTTGTTTTCTATCTGAGAAATTGATTTGATGGTGATGTTAATCTGTCATGTTTAAATAGAATGATATAACTGGATTATGGAAATAAGATTCTTGGAGAAAATCTAACTAACTATACACAACAATTATCATGTTACTTAAATGACTAGAACATAATTATTTTCGGACTAATTATACACCACATTTATCATGTTACTTAAAATGACTAGAATATAATCCAATGACTTTAATTTTTATACTTTTTTTAATTTTGACTAATAGAGTAACTTTAAGGATATTTTTCTCGAAGTATTTTCTGTCCATTCGATATGGAGTTTTGTCAAAATCAATAGAAAAAAATAAGATAATTTGCTAACAATAAGGGTATGAATAACTAAAAAATAATAATAATGGTCCCTAATAGTCGGGATAAGTTCAAAGTAGTACCTTTGATCTTCAGAGATACTCCCTCCATTTTAATTTAGATGAGTTAGTTTGACTCGGCACGGAATTTAAGAAAAAATAATAAGACTTTTGAAACTTGTGGTCTTAAAAGTTTAAGGGGTAAAAACTTTGTGGGGCCATGACATTTGTGCGATTATAAAAGCTTCTCATTAAGAGTAAAATTGGTAAAATAAAGAGTTTAAAGTTGAATTATTTTCAAATTTAAAAATGTGTCATTTATTTTGGAACAGACTAAAAAAGAAAGTATCTTATCTTGTCTAATTTAAAATGGAGGAAGTATTCAATAACTCTGATTCGTAAATGCTAAAATGAAAAAGAACTGAAGTTTTCATTTCTTAGAGAAACTCCAACCTTGTCCCCAAAATGGGAAAATTTCACTCCAACCCTCCCCCGTTTTTATCCCCAAAATGGGGAGTAAATAACGTCTCCCCAAATTTGGGGACACACTATTCATCTCCCCATTTACTATTTCCCATTAAAATATTATTATTTTTATTAATTAGTCTTTTAATTTATCTTTTTATATATACTTAATTATGTTTATATAATATATTTACCTAATTAATTTTTCATCTTAACTTTGACATATAATTTTGAAAAATTAATTATCGTGCATCTATTTTTTTATGTAAATTTGGTAGTTAATTTTATTATGAGTTATAATTGTATGAAAAAGATATAACCATCATAAAAAAAATAAAAGGTGCAAATATAAAATATTTGGTGTTGCTAAAATTGAAATACATTAAAATTGAAAATACATTAAAATTAGAAATACATTAAAATTGAAAATACATTAAATTAAAATACATTAAAATTGAAACTACGTTAAATAGCATAATAATTTAGTAGCGAGACATGTCGTTTTCAGGTACACAAAAATTATTATAGTACTGAGTGAATGTAGCAGATGATTATTGTGGTTGTGACTGTTGTGGTTGTTGACTTCTTTTATACATTATTTGTTGTTGTTCTTGCCGGAAATATTCACGACGAACTGGATCCAAAATAGAATCAACATCCATGGACATAATTTTAGGATCATATTTCAATTCTTTTAGTCTTACTTTTTCTCTTTCAATGTCATTTGTTTCTTTTTGTCTCTCAGTTGCACTATTCATTGCCTCAACAATTTGATTATTTTGTGATTCGACTATCTTCATATAACCATCATCGATTTTTCTCTCCAGATGAACAATTATGTATTGCAGTGTTTGCACGATCAAAATAATGATGCTATCAGAGTTGGCTCTGTTCCTGGTCATGTGGTAATCAATCGAGATCGTGAAGGTGCTGATAATAATTTATTTCTGGATTATTTTTCAAAAAATCCACACTATAATGATTGCCAGTTTCGTCGTAGATATCAGATGTCCCGTAATTTGTTCCTCCGAATAGTTGATGAAGTTAAATTCATGATATGTACTTTGTACAACGCGCCGATGTCATGGGTAGATTTGGATTATCTACTCTACAAAAAATTACAGTCATGTTTAGAATGCTGGCATACGGTTTGCCAGCGGATGCCACTGATGAATATGTGAAAATTGGAGAGTCGACTGCAATTGAGAGCCTGAAGAGATTTTGCCGAGCTGTCATAGAGGTTTTTGGCGAGCAGTATTTGAGATCACCAACACCTAACGATGTTGCAAGGCTTCTGCACATCGGTGAACAACGTGGCTTTCCAGGAATGCTAGGCAGTCTAGACTGCATGCATTGAAATGGAAAAATTGTCCAACAGCATGGGCTAGACAATATGCAGGTCGTAGTAGATCCCCAACAATTATTCTTGAAGTTGTGGCTGATCATGACCTTTTGATATGGCATGCATATTTTAGTATGCCCGGCACCAATAATGACATTAATATTTTAGAGTCATCACATTTATTTTCTGATCTTGCTGCAGGTACTGCTCCTCCCGCCCATTATGTTATTCAAGGACAAGAATATAATATGGGTTATTATTTAGCTGACGGTATATATCCAAAATGGTCAACCCTTATACAAATTATTCGTGAGCCACATTCGGCAAAGAAGAAATATTTTGCGATGAAACAAGAATCATGTCGAAAAGATGTTGAACGTGCATTCGGAGTTTTGCAACAACGTTTTGCAATTGTTGCAGGACCGTCACGTTTTTGGCAAAAAGAAGTGCTACATGATATAATGACTACATGTATTATATTGCACAACATGATAATCGAGAATGAGCGTAATCTTATTGCATCAATTCAAGATGATTTGGAAGGTCCACCTCCAACAGTAGAAATGGAAGTAGATAAAAATCAACGATTTCAAGAATTTTTAGCTCGACATAGAAGAATTAAGGACAAAGATGCTCATTTTGCACTTCGTAATGCATTAATAAATTATTTATGGGAGAATACTAGAGGTTGAAGTTGAATATTTATGTAGTATTTCGAATGAATTTTATCGTTATGTAATATGTATTTAATTAATCTTGTATTGCAATGATTTCACTTTTATTTGAATTATTAGTTAATCTATAATAATTGCTTACAAATTATATTATTTAAAATTTTATGAAATTGTTTTAATGGAAACTACAAATTAATGAAAATAAAAGATGGAATTTGTTTAATGGAAATTAAAAAATAAAATTGAAATAAAAAACAATAATATAATATAGAAGAGAGAGAAAATATAAAAAAGAATATTCTCTTTTAGGGGAAAAAAAATGAGGGAATGGTTTTGTCACGACCCGAAATTCCCACCTTCGGACCGTGATGGCGCCTAACATTTCACTTACTAGGCAAGCCAACGTTAGAATAATATTAACTAATTTTTAAATAATTTTTAAATTATTAATAATCAAAGAAACAAATGCGGAAGCAAAATTTGAAATATAGTGAATAATCCATAAAAATAATTGTATCTAAATACCATCCTAGAATTGGTATCACAAGTGCACGAGCTTCTAAAATAATACAAATAAAGGTCTGAATAAAATGAAGCTGTCTGGAAATAAACACACAGCTAAAGTAAAATAGACGGGGACTTCAGAACTGCGGACGCCATACAGTTATACCTCACGTCGTCTCCGAGTAGCTTAAATCCGAGCAAGTCTATGGCACGCCGCTGGGACTAACTCTGAAATCTGCACAAGAAGTGCAGAGTGTAGTATCAGTACAACCGACCACATGTACTGGTAAGTGCTGATCCTAACCTCGACGAAGTAGTGAAACCCGCTCTCACAATATATTCACATTCGGTTCTGTTGCAGCGTGCAACCCGCTCTCACAATATATTCATATTCAGTTCTGTTGCAGCGTGCAACCCGCTCTCACAATATAACATACATATATATATATATATATATATATATATATATATATATATATATATATATATATATATATATATATGTCGACTTTTAAATAAGTCTGTTGCGGCATGCAACCCGATCATCCAATATGGACTTTTAATAAGTCTGTTGCGACGTGCAACCCGATCCTCCAATATGGAGTTTTAATAAGTCTGTTACGGCGTGCAACCCGATCCTCCAATATGGACTTTTAATAAGTCTGTTGCGACGTCTAACCCGATCCTCCAATATATTCACTATAATTAATTCTATTGCGGCGTGCAACCCGATACTCTAATATATTCATTATAATCAATCCTGTTGCGGCGTGCAACCCGCTCCTCCAACATATTCATTTACCAATTCTTATAGAAGAATTTCCCCAATAAATACAACAATTAATATAAAATTATAAGACAACAAGCATACAATAGTTATGATTTAATTACGAAACATACAAAGGCAAATAGTAAATTATTATAGAAATCAAAGAGAAAATAGGTAATTTAATATTTAATATGCTAAATGTCAAATAACAATTAAGACACATAATTCAAATAGCATGTAACAATTAATGCAAGAATTTCAAGTATTAATATTTGACAAAGAATAGGAGAGAAATAATTATTATAATAATTAATTCATGATTTAAAATAATTTATAATTTTTCAAGTAATAAGGCAAACAATTAATTTGACAACGTATAGACATTCGTCACCTCGCTTATACGTCGTTCAATTGCAATTCACATTACAATTAATTTAAAGGCTATATTCCCTCAAGTCAAGGTTAACCGCGACACTTACCTCGCTTTGTAAATTCCAATCAATTACTCAACCACAACTTTTCCTTTTAAATTTATCTCTGAAAGCTTCAAATCTATTCACAAACAATTCAATATACTCAATACGAATTATAGGAATTACTTCCATATGAATTTACTAATTTTTCGGATAAAATCCAAAATTTATTAAAATATTCGGCAGTGGGACCCAAGTCTCAAATCTCGGAAAAACTTACGAAATTTGAACACCCATTCCGAGATGAGTCCGGATATACAATTAGTTTTGGAATCCGACCTCAAATTGAGGTCTAAATCCTCAAATTTCGAAATTCCTAAGTTCTACCCAAAAATCCTAATTTCACCATAAAAATTCTAGATTTTAGGTTGAAATCTTGTTATAAGATGTAAAAGATTGAAATAAAAGAGTTAGGAATCACTTACCTATGATTTGGGAAAGATTTGGTATTTGGAAAATCGCCTCTTAAGGTTTAAGGTTTTGAAAATATGAAGAATAAATGAAAAATCCCGTCTAATCCCCTTTTACTCAGCTGCAGGTGTCGCAATTGCTACCTGAGCTTTGCAAATGCGAAGCTCGCAATTGCGAAGGAACAATCGTAATTGCGATGCCCTTCACAATCCCGCTGCCTTCGCAAATGCGAGGAAAGTATCATATTTGCGACCACTGAACCGCGCAAATGCGAGTAAATGTTTGCATTTGCGAACCTACCCTTCCCAGACTCCCTTTGCAATTGCGAAGGTAACCTCGCAAATGCGAGAACTGCTGGCCCAGGCTTCTGATCACATTTGTGATGAAAGCCTCGCAATTGCGGACCCTGTTATGTTCGCATTTGCGATGCCTGATCTCGCAATTGCGAGATCAGAGGCCTGCAATAGGTTCATTTATACCAGCAAAATTTATAAGTTCAAAACATCCCGTGGCCTATCCGAAGCTCACCCGAGCCCTCGGGGCTCCAAACCAAACATGCACATAAGTCTAAAAATATCATACGAACTTGCTCGCGAGATCAAATCGCCAAAACAATATCTAAAACTACGAATTTAACACCAAATCAAATAAAATTCTAAAGAACACTTTAAAATTCATATCTTCTCAATTGGACGTCTGAATCACGTCAAATCAACTCCGTTTCTCACCAAATTTCACAGACAAGTCTTAAATATCATAATGAACCTGTACCGGGCTCCGAAACCAAAATACGGACCCGATACTAACAATGCCAAATATCAATCAATTCTTAAAAATAAATAATTTCCAGACTTTTAATTTTTATCAAAAATTCATAACTCAAGCTAGGGACCTCCGAATTCAATTTCGGGCATACGCCCATGTCCCATAATTCGATACGGACCTACCGAGACCATCAAAGCACGGATCCAGGCCCGTTTACCAAAACATGTTGACCGAAGTGAACAAAAATTAACTTTTAAGGAAAAAATTCTTATTTTCATTAGTTTTCAACGTTAACACTTTCCGGAAACCTGCCCGGACTACGCACGTAAATCGAGGAGGGTAAAAATAAGATTTGTAAGGCTTAAGAGCTCAGATTCGAGTTCTAAAATATAAGATGACCTTTTGGGTCATCACATTCTCCACCTCTAAAACAATCGTTTATCCTCGAACGGACATAGAAAAGTACATGGGATGGTAAAAAGGTGGGGATATCTACTCTGCATATCGGACTCGGACTCCCAAGTAGCCGTCTCAATAGGCTGACCTCTCCATTGCACTCGAACTGAAGGGTAACTCTTTGATCTCAACTAGCGAACTTGCCGGCATAGAATTGCCACCTGCTCCTCCTCGTAAGTCAAATCCTTGTCCAACTGGACAAAGCTGAAATTTAACACATGGGATGGATCACCATGATATTTCCGGAGCATAGACACATGGAACACCGGATAAACCGCTGATAAACTAGGTGGTAATGCAAGCCTGTAGGCTACTTCACCACCCCTTTAAGAATTTCAAAAGGTCCGATATACCTAGGGATCAACTTGCCCTTCTTTCCGAACCTCATTACACCTTTCCTAGGTGAAACCCAGAGCAATATTCTTTCTCCAACCACGAATGCAATATCACGAAATTTACGATCGGCATAACTCTTTTGCCTATACTGAGCTGTGCGAAGTCGATCCTGAATAATCTTGACCTTATCCAAGGCATCCTGTACCAAATCGGTACCCAACAACTGAGCCTCTCCCGGTTCAAACCAACAAACTGGCGATCGGTATCGCCTTCCGTATAATGCCTCATATAGAGCCATCTGAATGCTCGACTGGTAGCTATTATTATAAGCAAACTCCGCAAGTGGCAAGAAATGATCCCAAGAACCTCCAAAGTCTATAACACAAGCGCGGAGCATATCTTCCAATATCTGAATAGTGCGCTCTGATTGTCCGTCTGTCTGTGGATGAAATGTTGTACTCAACTCCACCCGCGTGCCTAACTCATGCTGTACAACCCTCCAGAAATGTGAGGTAAACTGCGTACCTCGATCTGAAATAATAGACACGGGCACCCCGTGAAGGCGGACAATCTCACGAATGTAAATTTCAGCTAACCTCTCTGAAGAATAGGTAACTACCACTAGAATGAAATGTGCTAACTTGGTCAACCTGTCCACAATGACCCAAACTATGTCAAATTTTCTCTGAGTCCGTGGGAGCCCAACAACAAAATCCATAGTGATACGCTCCCACTTCCACTCAGGAATTTCTAACTTCTGAAGTAAACCACCAGGTCTCTGATGCTCGCACTTAACTTGCTGACAATTCAGACACCGAGCTACATATGCAACTATATCCTTTTTCATTCTCCTCCACCAATAATGTTGCAGCAAATCTTGATATATTTTGGCGGTACCTGAATGAATAGAATACCTGGAACTGTGTGCTTCTTCAAGAATTAATTCACGAAGCCCATCTACATTAGGCACACAAATACGACCTTGCATTCGCAAAACTCCATCTTCCCCCACAGCAACCTGTTTGGCATCACCGTGCCGCACCGTGTCCTTAAGGACAAGTAAATGAGGATCATCATACTACCTTTCTCTGATGCGCTCATATAAAGAAGTCCAGCGACTGTGCAAGCTAGAACCCGACTGGGTTCTGAAATATCTAACCTCACAAATTGATTAGCCAAAGTCTGAACATTTGCAACTAATGGCCTCTCACCAACCGGAATATACGCAAGACTGCCCATACTCACAGCCTTTCTACTCAAAGCATCAGCCACCACATTGGCCTTTCCGGAGTGATACAAAATGGTGATATCATAGTCTTTCAAAAACTCCAACCATCTTCTCTGCCTCAAATTAAGATTTTTTATTTGAACAGATACTGAAGGCTACGATGATCAGTAAATACCTCACACGAGACACCGTAGAGGTAATGCCTCCAAATCTTCAGCGCATAAACAATGCCTGCCAATTCTAAGTCATGAACAGAATAATTCTTCTCGTGAACTTTCAACTGCCGCGACACATATGCAATTACCTTGCCATCTTGCATTAATACTGCACCAAGCCCAATGTGAGATGCGTCATAATATACCGCATACGATCCTGAACATGTGGGTAATACCAACACTGGCGCCGTAGTCAAAGCGGTCTTGAGCTTCTGAAAGCTCAACTCATACTCGTCTGACCATCTAAATGGGGCACCCTTCTGGGTCAATCTAGTCTTAATAGTTATTCATAATCAATTACAGAATCGTCAATTAACTTCATGTTAACAAAAATCTCGTTTCAAACCTTCACAATACTAATAACGAGATGCGAGGCATGAAGACCTCATAATTATTTACCCGAATTAACGAGTCACATTTAACGCCACCTGGGCGGGCACCTACCTCGTAGGTTACAACTCAATATTACAACACGAATTTGGCAAGTATGCACAGAGAATTTCATACAAAAAAGTTTCAAATAAGCCTAGCAGGCATGACTCCCTATTAGTACTATAGTACAAATTTAATTTTCACAAGGGAGAATTTAAACACAAGAATTTTTATCACAAGGATCTCGTCCTTATATAACTTCCACCGCAGCTCATAGCCCGGTTTAAATATATCAATTTATTTTAAAATACGAGGACCTCGGCCTCAGTTCTGAATCACAAGTAATATGCACATCTTGCCAATCGAAACTTTCCATTTTCTCCTTTTAAATAACTTTCGTTAAACAAAATCACAACACATAATGAACCCCACACCGGTAGGGCATATAATTCACAATTTGTAATTAATTACCCGAAAATACATCAAAACATACCGAAATAAGACCAGAAAGCCACATTTAGCTCACAACTCTTATTAGAGTCCATCATGGAATGATAGGTGTAGTTATCTCCATAAAACCTCCCAACATAATTAAACACATAAGTAGATTATAGAATTACGAAGCTCACTCATTAGTGGAGCACAATAGGAAGACTCGTCTTGATACTCAGAACCGAATCAAGTTAAGGAAAATATTCCTTTATTTTAAATCGAGGTCGTACCTATAATGACACTATCTGATGTAACGACCTCCACCATACCATAAAACAAATATAACAACGTCTGGGTCTCCACCTCTAGGACGCCTTCTACCCGCCTGTCCTCCACCCTTAACTGATCGTGTGAGTGGTGTAGTAACTGTAATGGGGCACGTAGCCTGAGTGCTTTGATGAAATATGCCTCTCCCAAGTTTGGGACAATTTTATCATGATGTGCCTAGTATCGCCGTATTCATAACTTTGTGGTTTTGGCTGCTCATATTGAGTCTGTGCCAGATAACTGGGATAACCATTGTAGGAAACTCATGTCAGTGGTGCATTAAAAGAACTTACTGGAGCACCTCGATTAATCCGATGTGCGAACTGGGCTGGCCGACTACCCGAGCCCCCGCCATAATGATTTATACTCGCAGAGTAGAATCCACTAAATCCCCCAGAACCTCGAGACGTCTTGGTCTCCTTAGTTTCCTTTTTTTCCTTACCCCTAACACGTTCTAATATCTTGGCAATTTCTACCACCAGTGGAAATGAAGTATCAGTCTGTAGCTCCCGAGTCATACAAAATTTTACGATCATAATTAAGTCCTTTAATGAGTCTGTGGACTCGCTCTCTGGCTGTAGGAAGCAAAGTAGGAATATGACGGGCTAACTTATTGAACCTGATGGCACATTATGACACTGTCATGGTGACCTGACGCAATCGTTCAAACCCTATGCACCATGAATTACGGAGAGTCCGGGAAACAAACTCTTTCAAAAGTATTTCTGAGAACCGAGCCAAGTGGGCGGTGTTGTATTGGCTGGTCTGCCCTCTTCATAGGCTTGCCACAGACACCTGTGGAGAATTATCTCTCCCAAGGCCAATTTCTTCTTTTGTTATGCTGACTCAATACTGTTGAGTTGACCCATTTTTTAACATACTCTTCGATTCTTCTTTGGGGTAAACTTTATCCCTATTTATATACAATGATCACAAAACTAGAGCTCCATACAGACAATTCTTAGTCCACAATCTCGTCAACCACTGTACTTCCTCCGAAGCACCCCAAAATCCGCAACCGTGACGTCCATGCTGAGTAGACCTTCTGTAAATTTAATGTTATTTCTTTAACTCCTTTGGTACTGAAGTATAAGATTATTACGGAGGCGGACATACCGCAAGTCCCAACCTTATTCTCTATAAGATCTCAGGCCTTAAACACATGTAAATTTTGAGAGAACCTTTCAGTACCACATATATACATTTCAGGCCAAAACTGATATAACAAATGACTCGCAATCCATTCATTGATAGTGGACTCCCCCACTCGGCATGAAGTCATAGTTCACCACGTCTGATGGTCCACAATATTAACCTTCACAACTCGTATAAATCAACCAGATGCCAAGGTACGTTGCACCCCCCACATTATTCACTAGGTGATCTCTTTATACGTCTGCATCTTCAGTCGGAATCACACGTTGAGGCAATATTTGAGCATCTCTAGCTCCCTCGTAGTTCATCTGCGGCATCACGAACCGTCGACGCACAACTGATACCGAGTGCGCAATGTCATACACGAGTAGATACAAAGGAATGTGAGATATAGGTTTCAAGCAAAATCAATGCCACACGATAAGGAATGAAAGAGGTGGTATTGTTCCTAAACTTCATAGTATGTGAGAGATAAGTACAGACGTCTCCGTATCGATCCTTCAGACTCTACTAAGCTTGCTCGTGACTCGTGAGACCTATGTAACCAAGTGCTCTGATACCAACTGTCACGATCCGAAATTCCCACCTTCGGACCGTGATGACGCCTAACATTTCACTTGCTAGGCAAGCCAACGTTAGAATAATATCAACCAATTTTTAAATAATTTTTAAATTATTAATAATCAAAGAAACAAATGCGGAAGCAAAGTTTGAAATATAGTGAATAATCCATAAAAACAGCGGTGTCTAAATACCATCCCAGAATTGGTATCACAAGTGCACGAGCTTCTAGAATAATACAAATAAATATCTGAATAAAATGAAGTTGTCTGGAAATAAACACACAGCTAAAGTAAAATAGATGGGGACTTCAGAACTGCGGACGCCATGCAGTTATACCTCAAGTCTCCTCCTAGTAGCTGAAATCCGAGCAAGTCTATGGTATGCCGCTGGGACCAACTCTGAAATCTGCACAAGAAGTGCAGAGTGTAGTATCAGTACAACCGACCCCATGTACTGGTAAGTGCTGAGCCTAACCTCGATGAAGTAGTGACGAGGCTAAGGCGGGTCACTTACATTAACCTGTATGCAATATTAGTAACAACAACAATAATAGAAATAAATCAGGTAACTCATTTATAATGATTGAAGCCAACTCAGCAGTTATAACCAATTATCATTTCCATCAATTATGTTGCAGCGTGCAACCCACTCTCACAATATATTCACATTCAATTCTGTTATAGCGTGCAACCTGCTCTCACAATATATTCACATTCGGTTCTGTTGCAGCGTGCAACCCGCTCTCACAATATATTCACATTCAATTCTGTTGCAGCGTGCAACCCGCTCTCACAATATATTTATTTTAATCAAGTCTGTTGCGGCGTGCAACCCGATCCTCCAATATTGACTTTTCATAAATCTGTTTCCAATATATAAATATGTATGTCGACTTTTAAATAAGTCTGTTGCGGCGTACAACCCGATCCTCCAATATGGACTTTTAATAAGTCTGTTGCGGCGTGCAACCCGATCCTCCAATATGGACTTTTAATAAGTCTGTAGCGGCATGCAACCCGATCCTCCAATATATTCATTACAATTAATTCTGTTGCGGCGTGCAACCCGATCCTCCAATATATTCATTATAATCAATCCCGTTGCGGCGTGCAACCCGCTTCTCCAACATATTCATTTACCAATTCTTATAGAAGAATTTTCCCAATAAATGCAATAATTAAAGTAAAATTATAAGACAACAAGCATACAATAATTATGATTTAATTACGAAACAAACAAAGGCAAATAGCAAATTATAATAGAAATCAGAGAGAAAATAGGCAATTTAATATTTAATATGCTAAATGTCAAATAACAATTAAGACACATAATTCAAATAGCATGTAACAATTAATGCAGAAATTCAAGAATTAATATTTGACAAAGAATAGGAGAGAAATAGTTATTATAATAATTAATTCATGATTTAAAATAATTTATGATTTTTCAAGTAATAAGGCAAACAATTAATTTGACGACGTATAGACACTCGTCACCTCGTCTATACGTCGTTCACATGCAATTCACATAACAATTAATTTAAGGGTTCTATTCCCTCAAGTCAAGGTTAACCGCGATACTTACCTCGCTTTGCAAATTCCAATCAATTACTCAACCACAACTTTTCCTTTTAAATTTGTCTCTGAAAGCTTCAAATCTATTCACAAACAATTCAATATACTCAATACGAATCATAGAAATTACTTCCATATGAATTTACTAATTTTTCGGATAAAATCCGAAATTCATTAAAATATTCGACAGTGGGACCCACGTCTCAAATCTCGGAAAAACTTACGAAATCCGAACACCCATTCCGAGACGAGTCCAGATATACAATTAGTTTTGGAATCCGACCTCAAATTGGAGTCTAAATCCTTAAATTTCGAAATTCCTAAGTTCTACCCAAAAATCATAATTTCACCATAAAAATTCTAGATTCTAGGTTGAAATCTTGTTATAAGATGTAAAAGATTGAAAGAAAAGAGTTAGGAATCACTTACCTATGATTTGGGGAAGATTTGGTGTTTGGAAAATCGCCTCCTAAGGTTTAGGGTTTTGAAAATATGAAGAATAAATAAAAAATCCCGTCTAAACCCCTTTTACTCAGCTGCAGGTGTCGCAATTGCGACATGAGCTTTGCAAATGCGAAGCTCGCAATTGCGAAGGAACAATCGCAATTGCGATGCCCTTCACAATCCCCATGCCTTCGCAAATGCGAGGAAAGTGTCGCATTTGCGACCACTGAACCTCGCAAATGCGAGTAAATATTCACATTTGCGAACCTGCCCTTCCCAGATTCCCTTCACAATTGCGAAGGTAACCTCGCAAATGCGAGAACTGCTGGCCCAGGCTTCTGATCGCATTTGCGATGAAAGCCTCGCAATTGCGGACCCTGTTATGTTCGCATTTGCGATGCCTGATCTCGCAATTGCGAGATCAGAGGCCTGCAATAGGTTCATTTATACCAGCAAAATTTATAAGTTCAAAACATCCCGTGGCCTATCCGAAACTCACCCGAGCCCTCGGGAATCCAAACCAAACATGCACACAAGTCTAAAAACATCATACGAACTTGCTCGCGCGATTAAATCGCCAAAAAAATACCTAGAACTACGAATTTAACACCAAATCAAATGAAATTCTAAAGAACACTTTAAAATTCATATCTTCTCAATTGGACGTCCGAATCACGTCAAATCAACTCCGTTTCTCACCAAATTTCACAGACAAGTCTTAAATATCATAATGAACCTGTACCGGGCTCCGGAACCAAAATGCGGACCCGATACTAACAATGCCAAATATCAATCAATTCTTAAAAACAAATAATTTTCAGACTTTTAATTTTCATCAAAAATTCATAACTCAAGCTAGGGACCTCCGAATTCAATTTCGGGCATACGCCCATGTCCCATAATTCGATACGGACCTACCGGGACCGTCAAAGCACAGTTCCAGGCCCGTTTACCAAAAATGTTGACCGAAGTCAACAAAAATCAACTTTTTAGGTAATTTTTTTTATTTTTATTAGTTTTCAACGCAAACGCTTTCCGAAAACCTGCCTGGACTGCGCACGCAAATCGAGAAGGACAAAAATGAGATTTATAAGGCTTAAGAGCTCAGATTCGAATTCTAAAACATAAGACGAGCTTTTGGGTCATCACATGTTTCTGTGTTTCTGTGTAGATGCCCTTTAAGGGTTTCTGTGTAGGCCTAATGCTTGGCACACCTAAGAAGCAACAGTGAACCGAGCGTCAAAAAAGGGAGCAAAAGAACCAAAAAAAAGAAGAAGATAAAACAAACTTTATAGTTTTAAGCGCAAGTAATCCAAAATCACAAGAACAAAGCAAAGCTTACATATGTACACTACACCATCGATGAATACATCGCAGTATATGGACAAGCAGATCATGGATCTAACAAATTCACAGAGCAACAATGACTTCATCAACCTCATGAACCCTCACCAGGACATTAGCGGCGGTACAAAGGGGGAAAGTATTGTTCCGAGTTACGAATCCCACCCGATTCGCCCAACTGGATCATCGCCGCCAAAATCTAATATTGATTCGGGTCATACTACTGGAGCTAGGGCTTGGAATTCTGCTGAATTTAAAAGCAAAACTGCTAGCATCAGAGTAATCGCTCCTTCTCCAGTAGTATTCTGTATTTTTAAGAATATTACAATTATTTTCTTATACGGATTTAAGTTATGCCCTGATAGTATAAAATCAGTAAATTTTAACATGTGATAGTAGTTTAGTTATCATTTTACCAAATTACCAATTAGAGTGGAAATATATACATAGTTAGTGTAAGGAATTTTTTCACCATCTGGCCATCTTTACCTCTTTACCTGTTGTATCAAGTAACCTGTCTTGCCTTATTTTATAAGATTACAAATCCACATTTTAAGGAGCCTTCCTATAAATATCCTATAGTGTAAAACATTCTTTACACAGACAGTGATTTTACACTATCAATGATTTTTAACCTTGGATAACTAGTTAGTTGTCATTTTTACGAGATTACCAATTAATACTTATCAGGAGATTTACATGTAATTACCTAATAAAAGACCTGATTTTGCAAGTATTCTTTACATCGTCAATGTATAGAATTTAAACTCTAACTTATAATGTACTATATTTTCAGTAGCAGTGTAGGCACACTATTATTCTGCACCCACTAGCTTAAAATCCTGAATCTGTCTTTGACAATGCAATGAACACTTGCTCTGTTTGATTCTCTTGTATGGGCTTTGGTTGATGACTAGTTTTGATTTCTAGTTGTGTTGGTGTGGAGCTTAGATATTTCTCTATTTGTTGCGTCCTTTGTAGTTCATTAGTGTTGTAGTGCGGAAATTTTTGACTTTGCCTATGAGAATTGGTATTGAAGTTTGTTGTTATAGCTCTGTCTGAATGGTTTTGGTTATTGAACCGTATTAATTTAGCTTGTTGTGAACCACTTGACCATTATGTGGTCACTGACCTTTTTGTTGTTTTAGGGCTACTGTCACAACAACAATAATTGCTTCAGTTCCAACTTCCAAGCAAGGTGGGTTCTGGGCTTCTGGCACATCTAGATGATGCACCAAGTGAGCTAGTAGTATATCATATAAAAACAATCTTTTGCTTGGCGTGTTTTATGAGCAAGAATGGTCAACTTGTAGTTATCCAAATATCTGTTGCTATGATAAAGATTCTTAAATTAAAAAGCATCAGCAAGAAAAGGACATGTACATGCCCACGATACTCCTGGTATCGTATGTGCTCTAATTGCTTGAGGACCTTATGAGGCAGTATCGTTCTTTTTTAATCTCTTTCTCATTTCACTTCTCTTTTATGTTCTGCTGAATCTGGTTGGATATCTACTTGCTTTATTGGGCCAGTTTATGGAACTATGCATAAGTTCTGTCAATGATATGTATCTTGTATTGTAATTAACGTAATTCAATGCAGAATTATGGTTCTCTTGACTCACTTGCACCGGCCAAACTCATTGTGGATAAAGATCTGAAAACTGTTGATTCATCTTTGTTATTTGAAATTGATCATACAGTGAAAAAGTACGCTGATAGTCTTCTACTTGCAATAGAGAGCGTGAGTGCTCGACTATCACAAGTAGAAACTCGAAATCGCCAGATTGAAACTTCTCTTGATGACCTCAAGCTTTCTGTTGATACCAACCATGGGAGCACTGACGGAAAACTGAAACTGGTGGAAAGTATTTTCAGAGCGGTATCATCTTTCATATAACTTCTTCTATATGTTTTGACTAAACTGCTCTATGAGCTGGGTAAGTGTAGGCTGCATTGTTTTATCCTTTGTTGATTATATATGAGCTTCTTTTATTTATATATTTATTTTTTCTGGATTCTTGCCCATTTTTACACGAATCTTAGGAATATTGCATTTTGCCTCTTGTATTACTGGCTCATCTATTTTTTAATATCTTTCTCCGAGAGCAATACCCTTTGCATAAATATACTCTTATGTCTGCTGAATAAGTTTTGGGCAGTTTCTTGTGGTTTTAAGCTTTTACGTCTCTCTATCTAAGGCGTTTCAGCATGTAGGTGTGGGAGAATATTGGTACAATTCAAAGCCATGCAAGGAGAGAATGCTATTATTAAGCAATGTGTCAGACCCCACTCGTGGGTTGCGTGGTGAGCACCCTCCACTTCCAACCAAGAGGTTGTGAGTTCGAGTCACCCCAAGAGCAAGGTGGGGAGTTCTTGGAGGGAGGGAGCCGAGCGTCTATCGGAAACAGGCTCTCTGCCCCAGGGTAGGGGTAAGGTCTGCGTACACACTATCCTCCCCAGACCCCACTCGTGGGATTATACTGGGTTGTTGTTGTTGTTGTGTCAAAAGTAATTCTAGATTTGAGCTATACAGATGTTCTGACAATTGTTATCAATTTGCTATAGTATGATGGTTTTTGTTCTTGAGTTTTGATATTATGTATTAGTGTCTGCTGCGTAGACAATACTATGCTATTTATATTCTAGGCTGACCGTGGCGTATCACTTCAAATTTAAAAATGGAGATATCATAATTTGGAAATGGATCAATGTTATCAAGAACTGTTGGACTTGCTGGAACTTTTTTTATTTGCTGAAGTTGAAAGAGAGGATATTCTGTGTGTTCCCTATTATGGAAGGGAAGAATCATTCCGATGGCATGTCGAATGAAACTTATCATAAGGTTCGTTTGGTGATTGCTTGATGAATTATTAACTTGCTTTTATATCTGTTTCAAAGTAGATTGAAAACTTAACCGATAAAAAGAATAAAAATAATGAAATATTTACTAAAAGGGCTAAAAAAGAAGAAGACAAAATTTTACCTGTTTCCTTTTTCTTTTTGTATCATCATTATGAGCTATGTTATCTTCTAGTTACACAAATTTCATGTAGGTGCAAGATGGTGTACAGGTCATAAAGAATAAACAGGATATAATGGATACTCAACTACAGCTTGCAAGATTTCAAGTTCCAAAGCTTGAGCAGGAAGTAGACACCCACAATACTACACACGTGGACTCAGCACAACCTAGGTCATCTGCTCCTGTTCTGTCTCACCAACAATTTCCCCCTGTTTTAGCGCTTGCTCAACCGCCTTTCACTCTTCCTCCACCTAATGCTCCTCCATCCCCTCCGCAACAGAATTCGCTATCTCAAGTTCAGCTTCAGAACCAGTTGGCCCAGAACCCAATTTCTTCTGGCACTCAAAATGAAACTTATTTCCCACCGATTGGTCGAGCACCAGGAAACTCTAGTCAGCAGTACCAGCTGCTGGCACCGCAGCAGCCACAGACCTCTATCCCACCACATCCACATCAAGGGTATCAGCCTTCGCCTTCACCACCGTACTCGCAGCCATCTCCACCTCTTCAAGGGCATCCGCCTTATACATCTGTTAATCACTCACAACCTCAACCTCCATTGAGCCGTCATCCTGAGGAGAGACATCATATAGCATCGCAGAATTATCCACTACCAAATACCAGTCAACCTCCCTCAAATCCAGCAAGTGGAGCCCCTGCGTCCCAGCAGTTTTACGCAGCTCACTCTAATATATTTGAGCCCCCATATGGCAGACAGGTTTCTGGATTTTCTGGTCCATCCACTGGCCCGGGTGAATCTTATCCTTATAGCGGTTCCCCTGTCCAGCATGGCAGTGACTCCCCTTTGAAATCGCAGCCACTTCTTTCGACCGCAATGGGCCAGAGTGGTGGAAGTGGTTATCCGCAACTCCCCACAGCAAGAATATTACCTCAAGCACTACCTACCGCTTCTGTAGTTGGTAGTGGGTCTAGTTCTCCTCGTACTGGCACTAGAGTTCCTATTGATGATGTAGTTGATAAAGTGACAAATATGGGATTTTCAAGAGACCAAGTAAGAGCAACGGTGCGGAGATTGACAGAGAATGGACAGTCAGTTGATTTGAATGTGGTGTTGGACAAGTTGATGAATAATGGGGAATGCCGGCCGCCACAAGGCTGGTATGGTAGATAACATGTTTTCCTCTTATTCATGTTTCTGTACAGAAGTAGTTTGAGTTACATAGACAAGATTTGGAAATAAAGAAAATCATAGACCAAATTTGAAAAAAGAAAATATTTGTTTGGATTTAAGCGGCTCTGTTTACTTGTGTCATAAAACTTCATTCTTGTGCCTACACAGTGTTTGTTGTTCATTAATGTGACATTTCGGTTCCCTTCTTTGTGCATTTCTTCTCTTTCTTGTAAAGATTAGAGAACACGCTGTATTTTCTATTTAGCCTCTAGTGCTATTAAAAGTCATTGCTTCGTCGTTTGAAGAAATGTGAAGCGAAGGATTATTGCTTTATTGGCAACGCTATGCGCTTCAAACAACAACGCTCAAAGTAATCCTGACGTGATGCGAATGATTTTTTGAATCTCAACTTTGATGAATTGGATTAATATTAGTATTACTGTGTATTGGATGCAGTAAATAGTTAGCTTAACTGAAATTTGATAATTATAGTGTTAAGTTCTTATATCCGTGGTTTTCTTTTTAATCTCTGTAAAATGTGCGCTTCACCACTCGCTTTTCCTTTCAAGCCCTACGTTTTTTTATTTTGGAGCTTTTCGCTCACCATTAGCCACTTCCCTCCTCGCGTTTAACATTTTGTGCATTGTTTTTCTTTATTTGGAACAACAAAGAAAGGTGTTTCCAGTATTCGAATGGCACGGTGCCTGCTGTGGATTAATGAGATTAGCATTTCAAGCCTGACATGAATATCATATCTATTAATGAACGTTCCGTCAGTAAGTGCCAACATGAAATGTTTATATTTGTCAATTTTTCTTATAAAAATGGGTCAAGAATAAATTTTGATGTTATAATAAAAGATTGCATTATCTTTTGCTCCTCAGTTAGTAGCAAATTCTAACTATATTTTTTGAGAGATTCATTCGTACACCAATTACTCTAATCCAAGGTTTAGGGTTATATATATATATATATATATATATATATATATATATATATATATATATATATATATATATATATATATTTGGAACTCACTTGCGCGACAAACTTGATTGGCGCCTCCTACGAACATTAAAGGGTTAGTTAAAGGTTCTACTTTTTCAAGACTCTTGGTGTGTTTAGTATGGAAGAAAATATTGGCTTAAATATTTTCTAAAATATTTTTCTTAAGAACTCATTTTTCCCTAATTAGAAGAAAATGATTTTCCTAGTAAGGGAAAACATTTTTTGGAACTCTCCAACAATGTTTTCAACCCTCCACAATCCCGCATCCCCTCACCCCGCCAACCTTACCACCCCTATAACCCAGACTCCCTACCCTTACCTCCACCTCGGCCTCTTGGCCAACCAAAGACCCCCACTACCACATACCCCATCAACCGCATGCACTGCCAAACCCCCCCACACCATCCCACCACCCTCAACCTCGACCACTGCTCCTACCTCGACCCTCGACACCGATCCTCCTTTCGAACTACTTCAACCCCCGATTCGACCCGACCTTAACCTATATTCTAATATCGACCCCCTCAACTCCAATGCCGACAACCAACCTGACCCGATCCCGACACTAGATCCCCAACTCTTTTGACCCTGATCCTCCACATCACACCCGACTCGAACCCGATCCCCAACCTGACCCAACTCCAACCTTTACTATCGGTCCCTGATCCCGGCCCGCAACCTCTACCCCGATCCTTGACCTTCACAATACTAACCCTCGTCCTAACTCGACCCCAGCCCCGATACCCGATCCTTGACCCTCTTGACCCCAACGCTCGACCCCGACCCTGAGAACTAACCTTCTCGACCATGACCCTTGACATGACCTCTACCTCGACCCACATCCTGACCCCTAACCCCTACCTGACTCGACTCTAACGAGCACCCCTAACCTTCGACCCCAACTCTTGACCCTCACAAGCCTAACCCTCCACCTAACTCAGCCCCAACCTCGACACCTAATCCTCGACTCGCTTGACCCCAATATCTGACCTCGACCTTGACACCTGACCCTATCGACCCTAACCATTGACCTAACCTCTCCCTCAACCCATGCCCGCAACCTTGACCCTTCTGCCCCTTCAATATGACCCGGCGTCAAAGCCCACCCTTGACCACCAATACCCAACCCGAATCAACCCCTACCTCGACCCCTCAGTCCTTCCTATATCGACTCCTGACCTGACTAGACTGTGACTCCCACCATTGATCCTCAAAGAGTCTGACCCTCGACCCTTTCAACCCCTATCCTTGATCCCTCAACCCCAAACTTGACCCTTTATCTTCTCGACCCCGACCCCTAATCTACCTCGACCATGAACCTAATACTAGATCATGACCCGATCGACCCCGACACCAAACCTTTGACATAACTCAACCCGACCCTGACCTCAACCTATTATCCTTCATATTTCATATCTCGGCCTAACCCGACTCTAACCCCTACCCCGATCCTCAACTTCGACCCTCGACCTTCTTAACCTTGACTCTAACACTCAACCTCCATCTTTGACCAACCTCGATATTTGACCTGACCCTTTTGACCTTGACCTTGACCCCCAACCCCAAAATAACTCTCCACCCCAATCTGACCTGATCCTAATCTCGACCACAACCCCCAACCACGACCCCTGACCCTAGTGTTGGTATTACTCTCAGGATCGGGGATATATACTGTCTATTCTAATGCTTCGCGTGTTGACCTTGGTTGCGTGCTGATGCACGAGAGTAGGGTGATTGCATATACGTCGCGCCCGTTAAAGCCCTATAAGAAGAATTATCCGGTTCACGATTTAAAGTTAGCAATAATTGTGCAGGTCCTCAAGATTTGGAAGCATTACTTATATGGAGTGTCTTGTAAGGTTTACACTGATCAATGGAGTCTTCACCATTTGTTCAAGTAAAATAATTTGAATTTGAGGCAGTGGAGGTGGTTGGAGTTGTTAAAGGATTATGATATCACTCACTTGTACCATTTGGGGAAGGGAAATGTGGTAGCAGATGCCTTGAGTAGGAAGGCGGAGAGTATGGGAAGTTTGGCATTCATTCTAGTTGGAGAGAGGCCTTTAGCTATGGATGTTTAAGCATTGGCCAATTGATTGGTGAGATTGGATATTTCTGAGCCAAGTAGAGTCCTTGTGTTATTGCGCAGTTGTCCTTATTTGAGCACACTAATACTCGCCAGTATAATGTCCCTCATTTGCCCGTCTTTAAGGACACAGTGGTTCGAGGTTGTGCTAAGGAGGTGACTATTGGTGATCATTGTGCATTGCGACTTCAGGGACGGATTTGTGTTCTTAATGTGGATGGTTTGAGGGAGTTGATTCTTGAAGAGGCTCAAGTTCGCGGTTTCTATTCACCTAGGTGCTACGAAGATGTATTGTGACTTGAGATAATACTGTTGGTGGTGGAGGATGAAGAAAGACATTGTTGGGCATGTTTCATGGTGTTTGAATTGTCAGTAGGTCAAGTATGAACATAAGAAATTACGTCGTTGACTTAGAGATTAGCTATTCTCGAGTGGAAATGGGAGCAAATTACTATGGATTTTGTGATTAGATTGCCATAAATTTTGAGGAGATTTGATGTTGTTTGGGTCATTGTGGATAAACTGATCAAGTTCGCGTACTTCGTTCCGGTCATGAATTCTTAAATTTTAGAGAAGTTAACTCAGATCTATATCAGAGAGATTGTCCGCTTGCATGATGTGCCTGTTTCTATCGTATCAGATCTAGGGCACCCAGTTTACATCGCACTTTTGGAGAGTAGTTCAGGATGAGTTGGGCACACATGTGGAGTTGAGCACCGCATTTCATCCTCAGACGGATAGGCAATCTGAGCGGGACATTCATATCTTGGAGGATATGCTGAGGGCCTGTGTTATTGATTTCAGAGGCCAATGGGATAAGTTTCTACCCTTAGAGGAGTTTTCTTACAATAACAGCTACCAGACTAGTATCCATATGGCTCCGTATGAGGCATTATATTGGAGGGTCTCCGGTTGGTTAGTTTGAGCCCAATGAGTCTAGGTTATTGGGCACAAATTTGGTTCGTGATGCTTTGGAGAAGGTGAAGTTGATTTATGAGCATCTTCGTATAATGCAGTCTAGGCAAAAGATTTATGCTGATAGGAAGGATTGCGATATTGCATTTTTGGAGAGTGAGAAGGATCTTCTTAGAGTTTTTCCTATGAAATACATGATTAGATTTGGGAAGAAGGGAAAGTTGAGCCCTCGGTATATTGGTCAATTTGAGATTTTGGAGAGAGTTGGTGAGGTGGATTATAGACTTGCTTTTCCACCCAGCTTGCCGGGAGTTCATACGGTATTTCATGTTTCCATGCTTCGAAAGTTTTATAAAGATCTGTCACATGTGTTGGATTTCAGTTCAGTGCAGTTGGATAAGAATCTGGCTTATGAAAAAGAGCCCATGGCCATTTTGGATAAGCAGGTTCGAAAGTTTAGGTCGAAAGATATTGCATTAGTGAAGGATCAATGGAGAGGTCAACCAGTTGAGAAAGTGATTTAGAAGACCGAGCATGATATGAAGAGCATATAACCTCATCTTTTTCGCATTCTAGGTGTGATTTGAATCCAGTTCGAGGACAAACGTTTGTTAAAAAGGGGGAAAATGTAATGACCCACTGGTTGTTTTGTGTAATTAAGCCATATTCCCCTATTTGATGCTGCATGTCAGTTTGTTTATTGTTTTGTGACTTGTGGGATAGTTGGTTTGGTTTTAGGAAGGTTTGGGAGTGATATAAGACACTTAATCTCATTTTGGAAGCTTACGTTACTAGAGTTGACCAAGGTTGAATTTTCAGTAAACAGCCCCAGCTTGGTGATTTGATGGTTCCAATAGGTTCATATGGTTATTTTAGACTTAGGCTTATGTCCGAATTTCGGTTCAGAGGTTCCTAGAAGGTTTTGGCTTTATTTGCCGAAAGTCTGTAGTTTGAAGGTTTTGAAAAGTTCATAGGTTTAATCGAGAGTTGACTTTGGTATTATTGTGTTCCGATTGGTGTTCTAGGTCTCAGGATAGGTTTATTTAGTTAATTTGAACGTGTGGGCAAAGTGAGGTTGTAATCCAGTGTCACGCCCCGACCTCGGGGAGCGCAACCGGCGCTCAACCGAGATACCCCAGTCAAGCAAGCATGTACAATGCCTTCTATCCAAACTCACCCATGAATATATTTCATGGGTGAACAATGAGAAGATATATTTCATTAACTAAACAATGAGAAGGTCATGTGAACAGCAACAGTCCATTACCATTATTCACGTCATTTATAAGTTCCCAAAATGTTACATTACACATTTATAGTATAGAAGTGGAAACATGTGATACAATTACAACATCTTTTAATTTTAATTTCCCAACACCAATATACAAACCACACTTTGTCTACGGAGCCTCAAACAGAAACAAAAGAATACTATGATGGTGTCGGCAACAAGGCCTCGGCTATACCTCAAAACATAATACATGAGGAACAAAAGATGCACGACCCCGAAATGAAGTGGGGCTCACTAAGTCAGCTGGGAAGAGGGTGTACCGCTATCACTGATCAATGCTGCCTCTTGTGGAACCATCTGCATCCATTGAAAATGCAACTCCCCCAGCAAAAGGGACATTAGTACATATGGAATAGTACTAGTATGTAAGACTAAACACCCTCTCGATAGAATGAGTAATTGTAAAATGAGGAAGAAATATGGGATCAATGAGAGACTCAAACAATACCAAAACATCAAGTTAGGAGCAAGATAAGTTTTCAAGTAAATTCCAATATTTCTAAGTTGGGAGATCTTTAGCACTGATATACCATCGTGTTATTAGCACGGAGTCCGATCTCGGCCCGATCGACTAAGACATCTCACCCCGAGACATCCAATCACAACACCACCATGTGCATGGCATGACATTTAATCTCAGCCCGATCGGCTAAGCCGTCTCACCACAATGCCATGTGGATTGACCTCACTTTTCGCTAGAAATCATCTCATCCCAATTAGGGGAAGCAATCACAACACATCTATCACATCCCAATTAAGGGGGATAATCTCAACACATCAATACTGTGGATTTACCTATTAATCATTCCTATACCGAGACGTGTAGTTTTAGGGATAGGTTATTTCAACCTACCCTTCTTCAGTAACTAAACGATACTCCCAAAATATTTATTATAAAAAAGAGTTACATCTCATTTCATCATCTTTTACACATCTTTTCATTTCATTGGCACTAGTGGCCACAAGTGTAATTTCGTTCTAGGCACGTCTGCCGTGTTTCATATTTCATACACACTCCTTTCACTTTCAGACTTCATAATGGACTATCAACAACAAGGCATTTCTAATCAAGACTTTTAGTACCCATATGAGAAATAAGAGTCTTAAGCACATTGAGTTTTATTTCACAATTTAGCATAATAAGTTGTAATTGAAACATGATTGAAATCATAATATTCCGACACATTGGTCACGTTTGAATACATTTTCGAAGGTCACGTTTGAATACATGATTGAAACATGATGTTACTTCACCCCACAAGCAATCCCCATTTCAATAAGTCACCCATATATGTTCCACAACCTCCCTACCATATTTATTGGCACATGCATCATTAACCAACTCTTATTCTCAACCATTTTCCCCATTACCTATCTTCTGCCCCAAATCGTAAATGGGAAACTAGGGCTGGAATATTACCTCTTTAGTAGACAATTTGCAAGGTTTCCTTGTGAATTACCCAAGGCTTGAGAAAGGAATTGAAGTGGAAGGTGTTGAAGCTCCTCTTTCTCTCTCTAGTTCCTCCCCTATCTCTTAAAATATGAGAATTCCCCTTCAAATACGGTCCCTAAAGTCTATTTATTAAGATAGGGTCGGGTTATAGAAATAGAAAAATGTACCCTCCGAACTCAACTTTGTGGTCGCAGAGTTAACCGCATAACTGGTATGCGATCCGCATAAAGGACCGCAAAATCACCCTCCAAAACTGGGCTTCTCGGGTCAGGTCTGCGGTCCGCTACTAGTTATGCAGTCGCATAACGCACCTCAAAAGTCCCTCTATGGAATTCTTCATGCTCTATCTGCAATGAATTGTGCGGCCCATGAAATGATTATGCGGTCACATAGTTGACCGCAAAATATCCTTCAAAATTTGACTCTGGTTCTGTTGCAATTTGCGGCCAATATGCGATGCGCGAAGTAACTCTACAATCACATAGTGGACCACAGAAATGCCATGTTCGGCAAATATTTTCCTCCAACTCCCCGACGTACAATACAACCTAAAAAGTCCGTACCGCGGCGAGCTCTGCGAGCCGCGAGGAATTTTCACAATCCTCAAACACATTAGCCTTCCTCGACATGACGAAACCCCGGGTTCTTGGTAAATTTTTACGGGGCATTACATCCTCCCCTGGTTAGGATCGTTCATCCTCGAAAGAGGGTCAAAATCCACTATCGGCC
Source organism: Nicotiana tabacum (assembly GCF_000715075.1). Lineage (NCBI taxonomy): Eukaryota > Viridiplantae > Streptophyta > Magnoliopsida > Solanales > Solanaceae > Nicotiana > Nicotiana tabacum. Next base: position 91,070,215 of record NC_134093.1, on the reverse strand, counting down.
TCCAAAGCGACTTAACTCTTAATTCATACACCAGCAGTTCCAAATTTGACTAACTCCCCAAATTTCCAAAAATATCAGCAGAGTTTCCCCTATAACTGGGCCTATCCACATGTTAGAGAATCCTAGAAACCAGTTCTAACAACATAACCACAACACAACGATGTAACACAACATGAAAACAATATCGACCATGACATCATAAATCTCATATTACCAAAAGGAACATCCTTAACATAAACTGTGCAAGGGAAACACAGTTCACAAAAAGCAATTTCACAGAATGAATTACATAGTTATTCAAACAAATGAGGGTACATTTTCTTAATCTCTTCCACGACCTCCTAGGTTGCCTCTTCATCCTGTTGGTTTCTCCATAACACTTTCACGAAGGCAATCTTCTTATTTCTCAGCTTTCAGACATGCCTATCAAGAATGGAAACTGGAATCTCTTCGTAAGTCAATTCTTCATTAACCTCAATAGTCTCAACCGGAATAATAAGCGTTGGGTTTCCTACCACCTTATTCAACATGGGTACATGAAACACCCGGGTGCACTAAAGACATCTCTGGAGGTAGTTCAAGCCTGTAAGCCACCTGATCAATCCTCTGAATGATTCTGTATGGTCCGACATACCTCGGACTCAATTTCCCTTTCTTCCCAAACCGCCTTATACCCTTAATGGGGGAAACCTTTAAGAATGCCCAATCATCTTCTTTGTACTCCAAATCCCTACGACGCACATCCGAATAAGACTTCTAATGACTCTGAGCAATTTTCAACCGTTCTTTAATGATCTTAACCTTCTCCATAGCCTGATGCACGAGGTCTGGTCCTATCAACTCTGCTTCCCCAATCTCGAACCACCCAATGGGAGACATACATCTCTTACCATATAGAGCCTCGAACGGTGCCATCTGAATGATAACATGGTAACTATTGTTGTAGGCAAATTATATGAGCGACAAGTGATCATCCCAGCTACCCTTGAAGTTAAGAACACAAGCGCACAACATATCCTCAAGCATCTAAATGGTCCACTTTGCCTGCCCGTCTGTCTGTGGATGAAAGGATGTACTAAGATTCACCTGAGTAACCAAACCTTACTGAAATTTATTCCAAAACTTAGTTGTGAACTGTGCCCCTCGATATGAGATAATAGAAACTAGAGTTCCATGCAATCTGACTATTTCCTTGATATACAACGGAGCATATTGTTCCACTGTGTCGGTAGCCTTAACAGGTAAGAAGTGTGCTGATTTTGTGAGTCGGTCCACAATCACCCAAATCGAGTTGAACTTGTGAGGCGTGCGAGGTAGTCCCATCACAAAGTAAATATTGATCATTTCCCATTTCCATATCGGAATTTCTATGTTCTGTGCCAAACCACCAGGCCTTTGATGTTCAACCTTTACTTGTTGACAATTTGGACATCTTGCCACAAAGTCCGCTACATTTCTCTTCATATAATTCCCACCAGTAATCTTCCTTAAAATCATGGCACATCTTTGTAGAGCATGGGTGCACAAAATACCTAGAATGGGGAGCCTCAGTCATGATCCTTTCCCGGAGACCATATATATTAGGAACACATAATCGCCCTTGGTACCTTAGCGTACCATCATCCATGCTTAGAGAAAAATCCATGGTCTTATGTTTATGAATCCCCTCCTTCAACTGTACCAACAATGGGTTGTCGTACTACTTCTCCTTGACTTCCACAACAAGCAAGGATTCAACCCTGTTTTGCATAATTACCCTTCCTTCACTAGAGTCTGCAGTACGAATTCCCAGACTAGCCAACTGATGAAATTCCCTGGCCAACGGCCTTTGATATGCCTCCAAGTGAGCTAAACTACCCATAGATTTATGACTAAGTCCATCCGCCACAACATTAGCCTTCCCCGGATGATATAAGATATCGATGTCATAGTCCATGAGTAATTCAAGCCATCTTCTCTGCCTCATATTCAATTTCTTCTGTTTGAAAATATATTGAAGGCTCTTATGGTCCGTGAAAATATCCACATGGACCCCATACAAATAATGACACCAAATCTTCAATGCAAAGACCACCGCCGCAAGCTCTAAGTCTTGTGTTGGATAGTTCTTCTCATGATTCTTGAGTTTCCTAGAAGCATAAGCGATCACCTTGCCATGTTGCATCAATACACACCCAAGTTTGATTCTCGAAGCATCACAATATACCACAAAGCTATTCGTACCCTACGGTAAGGTCAACACCGGGGCCGTAGTCAATCTTGTCTTCAACTCTTGGAAGCTCTTTTCACAAGCTTCTGAACACTGGAATTTAACCGCCGTCTACGTTAGTTTAGTCAATGGAGAGGAGAGAGTAGAGAACCCCTCCACAAATTTCCTGTAATATCCAGCTAAGCCCAAGAAACTGCGAATCTCTGTTGGAGTTGTGGGTCTAGGCCAATTCTTCACAGCTGCGATCTTCTGATGATCAACCTTAATTCCCTCACTGGAGACGACATGACCCAAGAATGTGACAGATTCAAGCCAAAATTCACACTTCGAAAACTTCGCATACAACTTATGCTGATATAAAGTCTGCAGAACTACCCTGAGATGATCGGCATGGTCCTCTCGACTTCATGAATATACAAGAATATCGTCAAAGAGTACTATCACAAAGGAGTCGAGAAAAGGTTTGAAGACTCGATTCATAAGATCCATGAAAGCTTCCGGGGCATTTGTTAGCCCGAAAGACATCACCAAAAATTCAAAGTACCCATACCGGGTTCTGAAAGCTGTTTTCGGAATATCTTGCTCCCTGATCTTCAATTAGAGATACCCGGATCTTAAATCAATTTTGGAAAGTACTTAGTACCTTACAATTGGTTAAACAAGTCATCTATCCTTGGCAATGGATACTTATTCTTGATCGTGACTTTGTTGAGCTGCCGATAGTCAATACTCATTCTCAGTGATCCATCTTTCTTTCTTACATAGAGAACTAGTTCGCCCCAAGGTGACACACTCGGCCGGATAAAACCCTTCTTTAACAAATCCTTCAATTTCTCCTTTAGTTCTTTCAATTTTGCCAGTGTCATTCTATAGGGTGGAATAGATATAGGCTGCGTTCCTGACATCATAACCCAAAATCAATCTCCATGTCTAGTGGAATCCCAAGGAGCTCGTTAAGAAAGACTTCAGGAAATTCATTCACAACTGGCACAGACTCAAGTGTAGGTGCCTTAGCATCGGTGTCTGTAACCCGGACCAAATGGTAAATACACCCTTGTGGATCATCTCTGTGGCCTTAAGGTAAGAAATAAACCCACCATTTGGCACCACATCATCCCCCTTCCATTCAATAACTGGCTAATTTGGAAATTCAAACCTAACGGTTCTGGTTCAAAAATTAAGCTTGGCAAAACATGAATAAAACCAGTCCATCCCCATTATGACATTAAAATCAACCATCACCAATTCAATGAGATCGGCCATGGTATCTCGACCATGCACTGTGACAACACAATCCCTATAAACTTACCACAATAAATTCACTAACCGAAGTAGATACAGAGAACGGCTCGTAAAGCTATTCCGGATGGGTCCTCCCAAACTCTATGCACCACCCCTAGCTGCACCATGCCCTGCGGGTGCTGGAGTGCCTCGAGTTGGAGGAGGTGCTGCAGATGAAGTGACTGCAGAACTAGCTGGCTGTGTCGTACCCCTGCCTACACTCTGGAGGGATGAACGACAATCCCTCTGAATGTGACCCCTAATACCGTATCCGTAGCATATGGGCTGGTGCATGAAGCATGTGCATCTTCCCACACCTAGGGAATGAGGCATCCCCTGCTGCTAGAATCTCCCTCTAGGCCGATCCTATTGGTAGGATCCCCTGTTTCCCGGACTGGGCCTAAAACGGCTCCACTGCTGCTGACTGGGCCCTAATGGTTATGCACTAACAGAAGATTGAGCAAAGGACTGGGATGGCCCTGATGACCCTCCCCTAAATGCTGATATACCACCACCAACACCACCAGAAGAAAAACCAAAGTTTCCCGCAGACCGGGACCTATTGCTACCCTCTCGCTCTATTCAGAATTCAAGGTAGTTGTAGAGACCTCATTAATAACCAAGGGGTTGAGTCCCTGCACAAATCGGTGCACTCTTGCCTCTATAGTGGGAAACATATAAATAACATACTTGGACAAGAGCGCGAATCTCATATGGTACTCCCACTCACTCATGCTACCTTGCTTCAAGCTCTCAAACTCAGCGACATGGGCTGCCTTAGTCTCGGTAGGCAAGAAATGGTCATTGAAGGCATCAGCAAACTCTCTCCACCTCGTCGGAGGGCTCCCCTCCTCACGGGACTCCTCTCACATCTCAAACCAAGAATAGGCCACCTCTTTCAGGCGGTAGGAGGCCAACTCTACTGCCTACGTCTCAGTAACACGCATAACTCGAAGAGTCTTGTGCATCTCATCAATTAAGTTCTGAGGATCCTCCTAGGGATCAATGCCCATGAACACTGGAGGATCCAACTGTAGAAATCTGTTCACCCTGGAGCTAGAAGAATCCCCTACTGGCTGGAAGAAGTAGGTACAATATTCAATCTCTGGGCCTAGGAGGCCACTATTTGAGGCAACATATGTATGGCTCCCCTAAGGTCCCCATCAGAAACACTGGGACCGGACACTGGGGAGGGAGGTGGGACAGGAATATAAGTTGGATGAGGAATCATTGCACCCTTAGTAGGTGTAGTAATTGGTGCAGTGTGAGCGGGAAACGTAGAATCAGGCGGTGTGATAGTTGGGGGAATAGCCCTACCCCTCGGGTGCTTACCCGCATCATCAGGTATTGGATCAACTACTACTCCTGGGGTGGCATTGGCTCTTTGGTCAGTTCTTGCCTTCTTCCTAGGCGCCATATACTGGAAATTAGAACAATGCACGAGTTAAAGGAGGAACAGTCATACAATTAGCTCTACCGCATAATCTTGATCATCAAAGAAGGGTGACATTCCTGAATGCCCAAGTAGCCTCCTAATTATAGATGTGTTCGACAACACACCGATAAGAAGGACTCTACTATACACGGCTCCGAGACATCCTAGGACACTTTGAAACCTCAGGCTCTCATACCAAGCTTGTCACGCCCCGACCTCGGGGAATGCGACCGATGCTCAACCGAGATACCCTAGTCAAGCAAGCCTGTACAATGCTTTCTACCCAAACTCACCCATGAATAGAGAGAAGATATATTTCATTAATTAAACAATGAGAAGGTCATGTGAACAACACCAGTCCATTACCATTAGTCACGTCATTTATAAGTCCCCAAAATGTTACGTTAAACATTTATAGTATAGAAGTGAAAAATTGTGATACAATTACAACATCTTTTAATTTGACTTTCCCAACACCAATATATAACCCACACTCTGTCTACAGAACCTCTAACAGAAACAAAAGAGTACTATGATGGTGCCTGCAACAAGGTCCTGACTATACCTCAAAATATAATACAAGAGGAACAAAAGATACACGACCCCGAAATAAAATGGGGCTCATCAAGTCAACTGGGAAGAGGGTGTACCGCTATCATTGATAAATGTCGCCTGCTGTGGAACCACCTGCATCCATTGACGATGCAGTGCCCCTGAAAAAAGGGACGTTAGTACATATGGAATAGTACTAGTATGTAAGACTAAACACCCTCTCAATAGAACGAGTAATAGTAAAATGAGGAAGAAATATGGGATCAATGAGAGCCTCAAACAATACCAAAACATCAAGTTAGGAGCAAGATAAGTTTTCAAGTAAATTCCAATATTTCTAAGTTGGGAGATCTTTAGCACCAATATACCACTGTGTTATTAGCACGGAGTCCGATCTCGGCCTGGTCGTCTAAGCCATCTCACCCCAAGACATCCAATCACAACACCACCATGGGCGTGGCATGGTGTCTGATATCAGCCCGATCGGTTAAGCCGTCTCACCACAATGCCATGTGGATCGACATCACTTTTCGCTAGCAATCATCTCATCCCAATTAGGGGAAACAATCTCAACACATCAATGTCTTCCCATTTAAGGGGGATAATCTCAACACATAAATACGAGGATTTACCTCTCAATCACTCAAACACTGACACATGTAGTTTCAGGATTATTTCAACCTACCATTCCTCGGTGACTAAACAATACTCCCAAAACATTTATTATACAAAAGAGTTACAGCTCATATCATAATATTTCACACATCGTTTCATTTTATTGGCGCTAGTGGCCACAAGTGTAATTTCGTTCTCGGCACGTCGGCCGTGTTTCATATTTCATACACACTCCTTTCACTTTCAGACTTCATCATGGACTATCAACAACAAGACATTTTTAATCAAGACTTTAAGTACACATATGAGCAATAAGAGTCTTAAGCACATTGAGTTTTATTTCACAATTTAGCATAATAAGTTGCTATTGAAACATGATTGAAATCATAATATTCTGACACATTGGTCACGTTTGAATACATTTCCGAAGGAGTACACGATATGATAGGAGCATTAGGCATAGAAATTTAGCATATATATTTCAACACAAGCTTATTTAGAATAGTCAAATTTTTAAGGAATAACTCAGAAACATGAGAAGTAAGAGTTCGGCCCATCATACTTCAAACTTATGAGAACATTGCGGGATTCGATTCCGAGGGAGGAGTTTTGCCCCCATACTTCGCTTGAGTTTTCCTTAAACTACTATAATATTGTGGAAATACTAGAAACTTTAATATATTTAGATACATAAAAAAATGAACCATTATTAGGGAGATATTCATGGGTTCAGCTCATTTAAGCATTTCATCAAACACTAGGTGTGCATATTGGACTATAGGGTCCTATGGTGATGATCCTTCACCCCGAAAGCTATCCCCACTTAAATAGGTCACCCATATATGTTCCACAACCTCCCTGCCATATCTATTGGCATATGCATGCATCATTAACCAACTCTTCTTCTTAAAACTATTTTTCCCATTACCTATCTTCTACCCCAAATTCGAAATGGGAAGCTAGGGATAAAATCTTACCTCTTTAGTAGACAATTTGCAAGCTTTCCTTGTGAATTCCCCAAGGCTTGAGCAAGGAATTTAAGTGGAAGGTGTTGGAGCTTCTATTTCTCTTTCTAGTTCCTCCCCTCTCTCTTAAAATATCAGAATTCCCCTTCAAAAACGGTCGCTTAAGTCTATTTATTAAAATAGGGTCGGGTTATAAAAATAAAAAAATAACCCTCCGAACTAAACTCTGCGGTCGCACAGTTGACTGCCAAATAGGTATGCGGTCCGCATAAGGGACCGCAAAATCAGCCTCCAAAACTGGGCTGCTCGGGTTAGGTCTGCGGTCCGCAGACCAGTTATGCGGTCGCATAATGCACCGCAAAAGTCCCCCTCCGGAATTCTTCATGCTCAATCTGTGATGAATTGTGCGGCCCACGAAATGATTATGCGGTCGCATAGTTGACTGCAAAATATCCATCAAAATTTAGCTCTGGTTCTGTTGCATTATGCGGCCGATCTACGGTCTGCGAAGTGACTCTGCGATCGCATAGTGGACCGCAAAAATACCATGTTTTGCAAAAATTTTCCTTCAACTCCCCGACATATTGTACAACCCAAAAAGTCCGTACCACGAAGAGCTTGCGAGCCGCGATGAATTTCCATAATCCTCAAACACATTAGCCTACCTCGGCAACACGAAACCCGGGGTTTTAGGTAAAATTTTATGTGTCCTTTCATCCTCCCCCGCTTAGGATCATTCATCCTCAAATGTGGGTCAAAATCCACTATCGACATCCAAAGCGACTAAGCTCTTAATTCACACACTTGTAGTTCCAAATTTGACTAAGTCTCCAAATTTCCAAAAATTTCGGCAGAGTTTTCCCTATAACTGGGCCTATCCATCCGTTAGAGAATCCCAGAAACCAGTCCTAACAACATAACCACAACACAACGATGTAACAGAATATGAAAACAATATCGACCTTGACATCATAAATCTCATATTACCAAAAGGAACATCCTTAACATAAACTGTGCAAGGGAAACATAGTTCATAGAAAGCAATTTCATAGAAAGAATTACATAGTTATTTAAAGGTAGTATAGTTAAAGACCCCCCTGAACTTGACGCTTTTTAGCGAGTGTACACCTTAACTATTCGAGGTCCTAAATACCCCCTTCAACTTTGTTTTTTGAAAGTTATTGACTCCCTACGTTTTGGACCTTAGCATTGTGCATCCACGCGCGATCCATATGAAATTTTCATCTGACGTGGCTGTACACAGTGGCAAAATTAATTATTTTTTATTTATTTAAAATTTAAAACTCTAAAAAAAGATCAAGGCTTTTATGCCATTTCTGCGACAATACAACTTAAATCCGACGAAGAATCCGGTGGAAGAATCAAATGGGTCCTTTCAATTGAACTCAAATCAGTTTTAAATACAACTACAACTCTAGTGGAAGAATCAGCAAAAACTCAAATCTAACTCAAATAAGTTTTAAATATAACTCTGGCGGAATAATTCGGAGAAGACTCCGATGGAAAAATCTAACTCAAATCAATTTTAAGTATAACTCTAGTGGAAGAAACCGGCAAACCCAACCCAAATGGGTCTCAATCACTGTCCAAATGTGTCCCACATGTAGGAATTAACACCATTACCCCGGGTAATGTTCTCCGAAAGTATACCCAGTTTTTGAGGTATTTACAAGGCATATTAAGCGTAATTTATACTGTAAGTTTACGGAGAAATTTATTATTTTGCTAAAGCAAGAAGAAGATGTTATACCACAAAATGAATATGAGAATATGATGAGAATAATGAAGATGAATGGAATTAGGAATGATGATAGTGATATAGGGATTGGAATTAAAAAAAGAAGTCATTTCATCATTTTTATAGTTTGAGATAGAATAACAATTAACAAAAATGGTAATTATAGACTGATGTGGCAATTAAATGGCACTTTCACGCGCCCAAACTCATTTGAAGTTACTTTCTTTGCCATGTAGCGCATTAAGGAGTTAATAAATTTCAAAAAATAAAGTTGAAGGGGGTATTTAGGACCACGAATAGTTAAGGTGTACACTCGCCAAAAAGCGTCAAGTTCAGAGGGGTCTTTCACTATTCTGCCTTATTTAAACAAATGAGGGTACTTCTTATTAATCTCTTCCTCGGCCTCCCAGGTGGCCTCTTCAACCTGCTGATTTCGCCATAGCACTTTCATGGAGGCAATCTCCTTATTTCTTAGCTTTCAGACTTGCATATCAAGAATAGCAACTGGAATCTCTTCATAAGTCAATTCTTCATTAACCTCAATAGTCTCAACCAGAAGAATAAGCGAGAAGTCTCCTACCTCCTTCTTCAACATGGATACATGAAACACCAAGTGAACTGAAGGGATCTATGGAGGTAGTTCAAGTCTGTATGCCACCTGACCAATCCTCTGAATGATTCTGTACGGTCCGACATACCTCAAACTCAATTTTCCTTTCTTCCCAAACCGCATTATACCCTTCATGGGGGAAACCTTCAAGAATACCCAATCAACCTCTTCGAACTCCAAATCCCTATGACGCACATCCGAATAAGACTTCTGACGACTCTAAGCAATTTGCAACCGTTCCTTAATGATCTTAACCTTCTTCATAGCCTGATGCATGAGGTTTGGTTCTATCAACACCACTACCTTAATCTAGAACCACCCAATGGGAGACCCACATCTCCTACCATATAGAGCCTGGAATGGTGCCATCTGAATGCTAGCATGGTAACTGTTGTTGTAGGCAAATTCAATGAGCGACAAGTGATCATACCAGCTACCTTGAAGTCAAGAACACAAGCACGCAACATATCCTCAAGCATCTATATGATCCTCTCTGCCTTCCCATCTGTCTATGGATGAAAGGCTGTAACAAGATTCAACTTGAGTACCTAAATCTTGCTGAAATTTCTTCCAAAACTTAGCTGTGAATTGTGCCCCTTGATATGAGAAAATAGAAACTGGAGTGCCATGCAATATGACTATTTCCTTGATGTACAACTAAGCATACTGTTCCGATGTGTCGGTAGCCTTAACAGGTAAGAAGTGTGCTGATTTCGTGAGTCGGTCCACAATCACCCAAATCGAGTCGAACTTGCGAGGCGTGCGAGGTAGTCCCACCACAAAGTCCATATTGATCATTTACCATTTCCCATTTCCATATCGTAGTTTCTATGTTCTGTGCCAACCCAACGGGCCTTTGATGTTTGGCCTTTACTTGTTGACAATTTGGACATTTTCCCCATTACCTATCTTTTCCCCAAATTTGAAATGGGAAGCTAGGGCTAGAATCTTACCTCTTTAGTAGACAATTTGCAAGCTTTCCTTGTGAATTCCCCAAGGCTTGAGCAAGGAATTGAAGTGGAAGGTGTTGGAGCTCCTCTTTCTCTCTCTAGTTCCTCCCCACTCTCTAGTTCCTTCCCTCTCTCTTAAAATATCAAAATTCCTCTTAAAAAATGGTCCCTTAAGTCTATTTCTTAAAATAGGGTCGGGTTATAAAAATAGAAAAAGGGACCCTTTGAACCCAACACTGCGGTCCCAGAGTTAACCGCAAAATAGGTATGCGGTTCGCATAAGGGATCGCAAAATCACCATAAAACAACTGGGCTGCTAGGGTCGGGTCTGCGGTACGCAGACCAGTTATACGGTCACATAACGCACCGCAAAAGTCCCCCACTGGAATTCTTCATGCTCAATCATCAACAAATTGTGCGGCCCGCGAAAGGATTATGCGGTCGCGTAGTTGACCAAAAAATATCCTTCAAAATTTTGCTATGGTTTTGTTGCAATTTGAGGCCGATATGCGATCAACGAAGTGACTCTGTGATCGCATAGCGGACCGCATAAATGCTATATTCTGGAAAATGTTTCCTCTAACTCCCCGACGTATAGTACAACCCAAAAAGTCCGTACCGTGGCGAGCTTGCCAGCCTTGAAGAATTTCCATAATCCTTAAATGCATTAACTTCCTCGGCACCACCAAACCCCGGGTTCTAGGTAAACCTTTTACGGTTCCTTACATCCTCCCCTGGTTAGGATCATTCTTCCTTGAATGTGGGTCAAAATCCACTATCGACATCCAAAGTGACTCAGCTCTTAATTCATACACCAGCAGTTCCAAATTTGACTAACTCCCCAAATGTCCAGAAATATTGGCAGAGTTTCCCTATAACTGGGCCTATCCACATGTTAGAGAATCCCAGAAACCAGTCCTAACAACATAAATACAACACAACGATGTAACACAACATGAAAACAACATCGACCATGACATTATACATCTCATATTACCAAAAGGAACATCCTTAACATAAACTGTGCAAGGGAAACATAGTTCATAGAAAGCAATTTCATAGAAAGAATTACATAGTTATTCAAACAAATGAGGGTACTTCTTCTGAATCTCTTCCCCGGCCTCCCAGGTGGCCCCTTCAACCTGTTGGTTTTGCCAAAGCACTTTCACGGAGGCAATCTCCTTATTTCTTAGCTTTCGGATTTGCCTATCAAGAATGAAAACTGGAATATCTTTGTAAGCCAATTATTCATTAACCTCAATAGTCTCAATCAGAACAATAAGCGACGGTTCTCCTACCACCTTCTTCAACATGGATACATGAAACGCCGGGTGCACTACAGACATCTCTAGATTTAGTTCAAGCCTATAAGACACCTGGCCAATCCTTTGAATGATTCTATACAGTCCAACATACCTCAGACTCAATTTCCCTTTCTTCCCAAGCCGCATTATACTCTTCATGGGGGAAACCTTCAAGAATACCCAAGTATCATCTTTGAACTCCAAATCCCTACGACGCTTATCTGAATAAGACTTTTGACGACTCTGAGCAATTTTTAACCGTTCCTTAATGATATTAACCTGATGTACGAGGTCTGGTCCTATCAAATCCACTTCCCCAATCTCGAACCACCCAATGAGAGACCTACATCTCCTACCATATAGAGCCTCGAACAGTGCCATCTGAATGCTAGCATGGTAACTGTTGTTGTTGGCAAATTCTATGAGTGGCAAGTGATCATCCTAGCTACCCTTGAAGTCAAGAACACAAGCACGTAACATATCCTCGAGTGTTTGAATGGTCCTCTCTGCCTGCTCGTCTGTATGTGGATGAAAGAATGTACTAAGATTCACTTGAGTACTCAAACCTTAATGAAACTGGAGTGCCATGCAATATGACTATTTCCTTGATGTACAACTAAGCATACTGTTCCGATGTGTCGGTAGCCTTAACAGGTAAGAAGTGTGCTGATTTCGTGAGTCGGTCCACAATCACCCAAATCGAGTCGAACTTGCGAGGCGTGCGAGGTAGTCCCACCACAAAGTCCATATTGATCATTTACCATTTCCCATTTCCATATCGTAGTTTCTATGTTCTGTGCCAACCCAACGGGCCTTTGATGTTTGGCCTTTACTTGTTGACAATTTGGACATTTTCCCCATTACCTATCTTTTCCCCAAATTTGAAATGGGAAGCTAGGGCTAGAATCTTACCTCTTTAGTAGACAATTTGCAAGCTTTCCTTGTGAATTCCCCAAGGCTTGAGCAAGGAATTGAAGTGGAAGGTGTTGGAGCTCCTCTTTCTCTCTCTAGTTCCTCCCCTCTCTCTAGTTCCTTCCCTCTCTCTTAAAATATCAGAATTCCCCTTAAAAAATGGTCCCTTAAGTCTATTTCTTAAAATAGGGCCGGGTTATAAAAATAGAAAAATGGACCCTTTGAACCCAACACTGCGGTCCTAGAGTTAACCATAAAATAGGTATGCGGTTCGTATACGGGATCGCAAAATCACCATAAAACAACTGGGCTGCTCGGGTCAGGTCTGCGGTCCGCAGACCAGTTATGCGGTCACATAACGCACCGCAAAAGTCCCCTTCTAGAATTCTTCATGCTCAATCATCAATAAATTGTGCGGCCCGCGAAAGGATTATGCGGTCGCGTAGTTGACCAAAAAATATCCTTCAAAACTTTGCTATGGTTTTGTTGCAATTTGAGGCCGATATGCGATCAACGAAGTGACTCTGTGATCGCATAGCGGACCGCATAAACTCTATATTCTGGAAACTTTTTCCTCCAACTCCCCGACGTATAGTACAACCCAAAAAGTCCGTACCGCGGCGAGCTTGCGAGCCGTGAAGAATTTCCACAATCCTTAAATGTATTAACTTCCTCGGCACCACCAAACCCCGGGTTCTAGGTAAAATTTTATAGTTCCTTACATTCTCCCCTGGTTAGGATCATTCTTCCTTGAATGTGGGTCAAAATCCACTATCGACATCCAAAGTGACTCAGCTCTTAATTCATACACCAGCAGTTCCAAATTTGACTAACTTCCCAAATGTCCAGAAATATTGGCAGAGTTTCCCCTATAACTGGGCATATCCACATGTCAGAGAATCCCAGAAACCAGTCCTAACAACATAACTACAACACAACGATGTAATACAACATGAAAACAACATCGACCATGACATTATACATCTCATATTACCAAAAGGAACATCCTTAACATAAATTGTGCAAGGGAAACATAGTTCATAGAAAGCAATTTCATAGAAAGAATTACATAGTTATTCAAACAAATGAGGGTATTTCTTCTTAATCTCTTCCTTGGCCTCCCAGGTGGCCTCTTCAACCTGTTGGTTTCGCCATAGCACTTTCACGGAGGCAATCTCCTTATTTCTTAACTTTCGGATTTGCCTATCAAGAATGGAAACTGGAATATCTTTGTAAGCCAATTATTCATTAACCTCAATTGTATCAATCAGAACAATAAGCGACGGGTCTCCTACCACCTTCTTCAACATGGATACATGAAACGCCGGGTGCACTACAGACATCTCTAGAGGTAGTTCAAGCCTGTAAGCCACCTGACCAATCCTTTGAATGATTCTATATAGTCCAACATACCTCAGACTCAATTTCCCTTTCTTCCCAAGCCGCATTATACCCTTTATGGGGGAAACCTTCAAGAATACCCAAGTATTATCTTTGAACTCCAAATCCCTACGACGCTTATCTGAATAAGACTTTTGACGACTCTGAGCAATTTTAACCGTTCCTTAATGATATTAAACTTCTCCATATCCTGATGCACGAGGTCTGGTCCTATCAACTCCACTTCCCCAATCTCGAACCACCCAATGGGAAACCTACATCTCCTACCATATAGAGCCTCGAATAGTGCCATCTGAATGCTAGCATGGTAACTGTTGTTGTAGAAAAATTCTATGAATGGAAAGTGATCATCCTAGCTACCCTTGAAGTCAAGAACACAAGCGCGTAACATATCCTTGAGCGTCTGAATGCTCCTCTCTGCCTGCTCGTCTGTATGTTGATGAAAGACTGTACTAAGATTCACCTGAGTACTCAAACCTTAATGAAATTGGAGTGCCATGCAATCTGACTATTTCCTTGATATACAACTCATCATATTGTTCCGATGTGTTGGTAGCTTTAACAGGTAAGAAGTGTGCTGATTTCGTGAGTCGATCCACAATCACCCAAATTGAGTCGAACTTACGAGGCGTGCGAAGTAGTCCCACCAAAAAGTCCATATTGATCATTTCCCATTTCCATATCAAAATTTCTATGTTCTGTGCCAACCCACCGGGCCTTTGATGTTTGGCCTTTACTTGTTGAAAATTTGGACATTTTCTCCATTACCTATCTTCTTCCCCAAATTCGAAATGGGAAGCTAGGGCTAGAATCTTACCTCTTTAGTAGACAATTTGTTAGCGTTCCTTGTGAATTACCCAAGGCTTGAGCAAGGAATTGAAGTGGAAGGTGTTGGAGCTCCTCTTTCTCTCTCTAGTTCCTTCCCTCTTTTAAAATATCAGAATTCCCCTTCAAAAATGGTCCCTTAAGTCTATTTATTAAAATAGGATCGGGTTATAAAAATTGAGAAAGGGGCCCTCCGAACTCAACTCTGCAGTCGCAAAATTGACCGCATAACAGGTATGCAGTCCCTCAAAATCACCCTCCAAAACTGGGCTGCTCGGGGAAGGTCTGCAGTCCGCAGACCAGTTATGCGGTCGCATAACGCACCGCAAAAGTCCCCCTCCGGAATTCTTCATGCTCAATCTGCGATGAATATTGTTGCATTATGTGGCCGATCTGCATTCGGCGAAGTGTCTCTGCAATCGCATAGTGGACCGCAGAAATGCCATGTTCTGCAAAAAATTTCCTTCAACTCTTCAATGTACTATACAACCTAAAAAGTCCGTACGACAACGAGCTTGCGAGTCGCGAAGAATTTCCACAATCCTCAAACACATTAGCCTACCTCGGCACCACGAAACCCCAGGCTCTAGGTAAATATTTATGGGGCCTTACATCTAGAAAGTTTAGGTATGGTTCAGATATTTGGCGAATTTATAAGGTTTGGAACTTAAGATATTGAATTTGATCATCGATTCTTTGTTTTGATGTTCTTTGTATTACTGTGAGCATTTGGATAAGTTTGCATTAGGTATATGGACTTGTTGGTATAATTTCACGGGGTTTTAGGGGGCTTGGGTGTGTTCTGGGGTGGTGGTTTCAGACCATTTCCTTAGGGCTCAACTTGCCCTTCTTCCCGAACCTCATAACACCCTTCATGGGTGAAACTCTTAGCAGCACCTTCTCTCCCACCAAGTAAGCAATATCACGAGCCTTCTGATCGGCATAGCTCTTCTGTCTAGACTGCACTATGCGAAGCTTATCCTAAATCAACTTAACCTTGTCCAAAGTGTCTTGAACCAAGTTAGTACCCAATAGCCTACCCTCACCTGGCTCAAACCATCCCACCGAAGACCGACACTATCTCCTATACAAAGCCTCATACGAAGACATCTGAATGCTCGATTGGTAGTTGTTGTTGTAGGCAAACTCTGCAAGCGGTAGAAATTGATCCCAAGAACCCCCGATATCTATGACATAAGCGCGTAGCATATCCTTCAATATCTGAATAGTGCGCTCGGACTGTCCGTCCGTCCGAGGGTGGAATGATGTACTCAACTCAACATGTGTGCCTAACTCTCGCTGTACTACTCTCCAAAACTACGATATAAACTGTGTGCCCCGATTGGAAATGATAGACACCAGCACACCAAAAAGATGAACAATCTCGCGGATATAGATCTCAGCCAACCGCTCCGAAGAATAAGTAGTCCCAATAGGGATGAAATGCGTAGACTTGGTCAACTGATCCACAATCACCCAAATTGTATCAAACTTCCTCGAAGTCTGTGGGAGCCTAGCTACGAAGTCCATGGTGATACGCTCCCATTTCCACTCCGGAATCTTAAGCCTCTGAAGCAATCCGCCCGGTCTCTGATGCTCGTACTTCACATGCTGATATTTTAGGCACCGAGCTACAAAACCCACTATATCTTTCTTCATGCTCCTCCACCAATAGTGCTGCCTCAAGTCCTGATACATCTCTATGGCACCCAGATGAATATAATACCGCGAACTGTGGGCCTCCTCATGAATCAAATCACGTTTCCCATCTACATTGGGTACACTAATACGACCCTGCATCCTCAACACCCCATCATCCCCGATAGTAACCTCATTGGCATCACCATGATGAACTGTGTCTTTAAGGACGAGCAAATAAGGATTATCATACTGAAGCTCTCTGATGCGATCATATAAGGAAGACCGAGAAACCACACAAGCTAGAACTCGGCTGGGCTCCGAAATATCTAATCTCACGAATTGATTGGCCAAGGCCTGAACATCTGATGCAAGCGATATCTCACCTACCAGAATAAATGAAAGGCTACCCATACTCACTGCCTTTCTACTCAAGGCATCGGCCACCACATTGGCTTTCCTGGGATGATATAAAAGGGTGATATCATAGTCCTTTAGCATCTCCAACCATCTCCTCTGCCTCAAATTTAGATCCTTTTATTTGAACAAGTGCGGGATACTCCGATGATCCGTAAATACCTCACAAGACACACCGTAGAGATAATGCCTCCAAATCTTAAATGCATGAATGATGGCTGCCAACTACAAATCATGAACATGGTAGTTCTTCTCATGGGGCTTCAACTGACGCGAAGCATAAGCAATCACTCTACCCTCCTGTATCAAAACACACCCAATACCAATATGAGAAGCATCACAATACACTATATAAGAACCCGATGCTGAAGGCAAAACTAGAACCGAAGCTATGGTCAAGGCAGTCTTGAGCTTCTGGAAGCTCTCCTCACACCTATTTGACCAATTGAATGGTGCACCCTTCTGGGTCAACCTGGTCAAAGGCACTACAATGGACAAGAAACCCTCCACGAATCGACGATAATATCCAGCCAAGCCGAGAAAACTCTAAATATCAGTAGCTGAAGATAGTATAGGACAACTCTGAACCGCCTGTATCTTCTTTGGATCCACCTTAATACCCTCACTGGACACCACGTGCCCCAAGAACGCGACCAAACTAAGCCAAAACTCACACTTGGAGAACTTGGCATAAAGCTTCTCTTCCCTCAACCTCTGAAGTACAATTCTCAAATATTGTGCATGCTCCTCCTGGCTACGTGAGTACACCAGGATATTATCAATAAATACTATGACAAACAAATCAAGATATGACTGGAATATATTGTTCATTAGATGCATGAATGTTGATGGGGCGTTGGTAAGCCCAGAAGATATCACAAGAAATTCATAATGACTATAGCGGTTTCTGAATATCGTCTTCAGAATATTTGAGTCCCGAATCTTCAAATGGTGATACCCAAACCTCAAATCATTCTTAAAGAACACCCTCGCTCCCTGAAGCTGGTCAAATATATCATCAATGTGCGGTAAATGATACTTGTTCTTGATTATAACTTTGTTCAACTGCCTATAATCAATGCACATCCGCATAGTACCATCCTTCTTCTTCACAAACAGAACCAGTGCACCCCAAGCCGACACACTAGGCCTAAAAAGCCCTTATCAAGAAGCTCCTGAAGCTGCTCTTTCACTTCCTTCAACTCAGCTGGAGGCTTACGATACAAAGGAATAGAAATGGGCTGAGTGGCTGATACCAAGTCAATACCAAAATCAATATCCCTGTGGGGTAGCATGCTCGACAGGTCTGTAGGAAACACATCTAGAAAGTATCGTACTACCGGAACAAAATCAATAGTAGGAGTATCAGTACCAACATCTCTCACAAAAGCCAAATATGACATACTCTCCTTCCCAACCATCTGTTGGGCCTTCAAATATAAAATCACCCCGATAGGAACATAATCCAGCGAACCTCTCCACTCGGTCCTTGGCATCCCCGACATTGTCAACATCATGGTCTTAGCGTGACAGTCCAGAATATCATGACATGGAGACAACCAATCCATACCCAAAATCACATCGAAATCAACCACACCAAGCAATAAGAGATCAACTCTAGTTCCGATCCTTCAATGGTCACCACACACGATCGGTGCACATGGTCCATAACAATAGTATCACCCACCAACGTAGATATATGCACAAGTGAAGCTAAGGACTCACGAGGCATATCCAAATAACGAGTAAAATAGGATGATATATAGGAATAAGTAGAACCAGGGTCAAATAATATGGAAGCATCCCTGTGGCACACTGAAACAATATATTGATCATTGCGTCTGAAGAAACGGCCCCTGGATTGGCGGGAATAGCATAGAATCAAGCCTGACCACCACCTGATCGGCCTCCCCCTCTAGGGTGACCTCTAGCTGCCTGAGCCCCACACCGAGCTGGATAAGAAGGTGGTGTAGCTGCTGGTGCTGGTATCATCGGCCAAGAACTGTACCGTGGAACCCCACTCAATAGTCTAGGGCAATCCCTCTTGAGATGACTCAAGTCCCCGCACTCGAAACAACCCCTCCTCTGACGGAGCTGCTGCTCCTGATAACCCGAGGAACTACTTGTAGAAACCTGAGGAGATGAGGCATGGTAAGAACTCTGCGCTGGTAATGCACTGAATGATGAATGACCCGAATAAGCACTGTAAGGACCGTGGCTAACTGATGCACCACGATGAACTGGACAAGCCGTCTGAGCAGGCCTAAAAGAATGACCCCTGCTGTGGTGGGACCGACCCCCAAAATAAACACCGCTAAAACTACCTGAATCACGAGGCCTCTTGGCCTCTCTCTCCTCACGCTCCCAACTACGGACCAACTCTAGCCGCCGAGCAATATCAACCACCTCGTTGAACCTAGCACTTGATGCATTCTCCCGAGTCATAACAAAATGCAACTGATAGCTGAGGCCATCAATGACCCACCTAATCCTCTCCCTCTCTGTGGGAACCAACCATATCGCGTAATGATCCACCTCTGAAAATCTCATATCGTACTGGGTCACAGACATACCCTCATGGCGTAGCTTCTTAAACTGCCTATGCAACTCCATCCTGCGGGTCGGTGGCACAAACTTCTCCAAGAAGAGAACGAAGAATTTGTGCCATGAAAGTGGTGTAGAACTGGCTGCCCTGCCCCGCTCATAGGTCTCCCACCATCTGAAGGCTGCCCCCATCAGCTGAAAAGTAGTAAATGAGACCCGCTAGTCTCCAGAATACCCGTCGTGCAAAGAATACGATGGAACCTATCCAAGAAGTCCTAAGCATCCTCTGACTCAGCCCAACTGAATGTTGGATGCTTGAGCCTCCCAAACCTCTCTAGTCTCGTCTGCTCCTCATCACTCATAACGGGACCCACCTGGGCCTGCGCAATTGCAACCGTCTGGGCTGGCAGTACCCCCGATGTCTGAAGTCCCTGCACTACCTGCTCTGGACTACGGGCGGCAGGAGTCTGAGCATCTCCCCTGGCCTGAGAAGTAGCTGGTGTGGCCTGAACTGAAACCACCTGAGCAAGGCCACTGCAAATAGTCAATATCTAGGCTAGAGATTGTGAAGGCCTAGAATCACAATGGGCACAGCTAGTGCCTGAGCTGGTCTCGACGGCTCAACCACATCTGGAACCCGCTCCTGAGCTGGAGCAACTGGTGGGTCTACAGGTGTTGCTCTAGCTGCTGTACGAGATGCACCTCAGCCTCTACCGCGGCCCCGGCCTCTCATGGCCCTAGCTGGTTGTATTGGTGGCCGTCCACCCGATTCGGTAGCACGTGTCCTCACTATCTGTGAGAGAATAGAAAAATAGAAGTTTAGTTTCCAGAATCAACAAATTCGCACGACAAGGATACAAGTATGTGAAGTTTTCCTAAGGGTTGGGCAGCCTCTCGAAGATAAGTACAAACGTCTCTGTACCGATCCTCAAGACTCTACTAAACCTGCTCATGACTCGTGAAACCTATGTAACCTAGGCTCTGATACCGACTTGTCACGACCCAACTCAACATGTCGTGATGGCGCCTATCACAGAACTACGCAAGCCGACAATCGCAATAAAACTAGGCATTTTTTATATTAAAATAAGATGAAGCAAGTTTAACAGCAATAACTCTCATAAGTAGCCGATATGAACAACTGCGACTCGAATACAGACTTACCCAAATTTCATGTGTCACTGAGTACATGAGCATCTATAAAATAATAGTATGAAACACTGTCTAAGAAGGTAGAACGGTATAAGTAAAACTGAAAAATAGAGAAGGAGAGTCAAGATAAGCGGACGCCAAAGCAGCTACCTCGATAATCTCCGAAAAGGTAAAAACTCTAAGATCAGCAACCACCGTGCCCGGAAATACCTGGATCTGCACACGAGGTGTAGAGTGCACACTTCAGAGTACAACCAAATCAATAAGTATCGTAAATAAATAAGGCAAGCTAAGAAACACTTAAATTATTGATGATACTAGCTATTCTAGTGTGGTTCTGTCTTTTTAAACCAGCACAGAACAATATTTAGAACCAACTGATCAAATTTCGTGAGCAGAATATCCGTGTGTGCATGTGCACAATTTCTCAAATACCCTGCTCAGACAATATCATGGCATGTAGAGGAAGGAAACAATTAAATTAGATAAATGATCAAGAAAATGCAAATTCCACACGCTACACGGACAACTCACACGCTAACAATAGAACCTGCATGGACAACTCACGTGTCAATAATATCGATATATGGATCCACACAGACAACTCACGTGCCTATAACATTGATATATGGATCTGTACGGATAACTCACGTGCTTCATGGACATCTCACATTCCAATAATATAATCCGCCCGGCATAGCCACAGGCCTCCAGTCCAAACATATCATACAAAATTAATTAAAAAAGTATACATGTATATGATGGATGAAATAAGAGCCTCCTACTCCTGGACTGGTATAAATGACATGCTAAAGTATAGGTATGTGAAAAGTGTGCTATCGTAGCTCAAATCAGCAATTTCATCACTGAAAACAATTTATCAAGTTTGTTCATGGATTAAACCTCTATGTAGCCTCAACATCGCTCAAATAGATCACATAAACTGTTACAAATGTGAGATATCATAGCTTAAAGCTTAACAGTCAATTTTAGGCTTATAAGAGCCCGATCACAACCCGAACATGAATATTTGACCCCGGTTCTCGCACATGGTTCATCCCCATGCATGTGCGCACCCAATAGCACGTAGCTATCATAACAATTTAGGCAACTAGTGCCTCAACCTAGTTTAAATATGATACTTACCTCAAGCAAATCGAATCACTCTGCTAGCATGCCCTTGCCTCTCGAATTGACATTCGAACGCCTCGAATCTAGCCACAAACAACTCGATACAATTAACACAAGCTATCAGAATCAATTCCATCTGAAAATGCTAAGTTCTTAGTCAAAAGTCAACTCAAAAAGTCAACCCTGACCCACATCTCGAAAATCCAACAAAAGTTACAAAATTCGAACACCCATTAAACCACGAGTATAACCATACCAAAGTTATCAAGTTCCGATTCCAAATTGCCACTCCAAGTTCCGACTCCAAATCGTCTCCAACTGAGCTTCAAAAGTCAAAAAATGATAAAAATCTCGGAACCCTCGAATTTAAACACTGCACAGGCATTTTCGCATCTGCGAAGCCTTGGCTCGCACCTGCGCTCCTATTTTTGTGAAGAAAACCTCGCCTCTGCGAAACCCACTTAACACCCAACCTTGCACACCTGCGGTCCTAGTGTCGCACCTGCGGGACCGCATCTACAATCCACCCTTCACATATGCGACTCCAACACTGCCTGCCTAAATCCAGTTCTGCGGTGCGCAGATGCGCATCCGTATCTGCAGAAACCCTTCCATGCCTGCGAACCCCAGTGGCCTTCATCCTCCTTGCAGCTGCGCAATCTTGGCCGCTTCTGCGGCTCCGCACCTGTGGTCAAACCTACCGCAGGTGCGATGACACCAGATCTGAAGCACCTCGGCATAACACTTAAGCCAAATTCAATCCGTTAACCATCTGAAATCCACCCGAGGCCCCCGGGACCTCAACCAAACATACCAACAGGTCCTAAAACACGATACAAACTTAGCCGAGGCCCCAAATCCCATCAAACAATATCAAAAACACGAATCACACCCCAATTCAAGCCTAATGGAAACTTGTAAATTCCAACTTCCACATTTGATGACAAAACGAATCAAATTAACTCCAATTGACTTCAAATTTTGCACACAAGTCATAAATGATACAACGTACCTATGTAACCTTGCGAAACCGAAATCCGAGCCCGGTAACCACAAAGTCAACTCTCGGTCAAACTTCTCAACTCTCCAAACTTTCATTTTTCTAACTTTCGCTAATTCAAGCCAAAATCAACTACGAACCTCCAAATCACTATTCGGACACACTTCTAAGTCCAAAATCACCATACGGAGCTATCGAAACTGCCAAAACTCCGTTCCGGAGCCATTTACACATCAGTCAACATCCGGACAACTCTTTCAACTAAGGCTTCCAACCTTGGGACTAAGTGTCCTAATTCATTCAGAAACATCCACGGGACCAAACCAACTACCTCGACAAGTCCAATTACAACACTAAAAAATGACCGGCCGGGTCGTTACAGTATCTCCCCTCACTTTTACCTTTTTCCAGAAGCTTCAGCCCACATGCAAATTTTATTTATTGGGTCACCATTGTTGGATTCATTTTATGCTTCTGATGTTCGGCAAAAAAATACATATATTTAACCATTGTTACCTCACATTCTAGCACTTTTAATTATCTTTTGAGTATTAATTATATTACTTTATACTTAATATTACATTTTAACTGTGTAGAATTAAAGCCTTGTGAAGATGAAGAGATTTGGAGAAAAATAGTATAAAATGCTAAAGAAAAGAAAGGAAACTAAAAGAATAAAAAGGAAGGAGACAACGGGGGACAACCTTTGGTATTTGTCGCCCCCCCAAGTGTAAGACAAAAAAAAGGGAAATACAATTCAAAGCAAGGAACTGTAATTAAAGCAATAAAAAACATCACTGGTTACAGCGCTAGGCTAGCGAGAGGCGCTGGTTTGGATACTGTGTTGCAGGATTTTTTCTATTTTGTCCGGGACAATGTTATTTCGGCCCTACATGGTCCCACCTCGTATAAAAGGAGCCCTAAACCTAATTTGGAGGGGGTTTAACATACTTTGAAGGAGAATTCACGTACGGGAAGACAACCCTTGCTTGGAGGAGGCTTCTAACTAGTTTTTCTTCTATTCTCTTTCTTTAATTTTATAGTTTATTAGTTCTAGAGTTGTGGGGGTTCTACATGAATGTTGTAGTTTGAAGTTTGAATTGTTCTTATTATTTTATAATATTTGCTTATTTATTCATTCTTGCTCTTAATTATTTGATTACTTGATCACCAATTGAATACTATCTACGAATCTAGGATTGAACTCGGGAGAGGGAATTCTAGATTGCATATAAGATTGATTAGAGCAAGATCTTAACTCTGAGGGGGAGCGGATTTGCGGTTAGGATAGGAATATACCTAATCGCCTTGCTTGGTTACTATACAGGAATTATTAATGCGTTCTTGTTAATCCTAATTCCATAGGAATATAGGCGTTAGGTTAGCTTGAATATGCGAGTTGTACTTCGGGAGAAGGCTACGAGCAATATTAACCCTGTCAACCAATAAACCAGATAAATTAATTAGACGATTTAAGTGAAAAAACTCAACGGGATTGTTAGCTAACCCATAGCTCTGGAATACATTCTACCATTAAATTCATCTCTAAGATTGAAGACTTGTTTCCTTTAATTTATTAGTTTACTACTCTAGATTAGTTCTAATTAAATAATCACAACTTAGGAATCGCGTGAATAGATTATGTCACGACCTCAATTTCCCTCCGTAGGATGTCGTGATGGAACATAGTCTCTATGACTAGGTAAGCTTAACATTTGATAAGAATTGGACATATATAATTAACAAAATACTGAAACAAGGCTAAATAACAGATATAAACTTCCGTAAAACAGAATCAACAACAGTACACTTCCCAAAACCGGTGGAACTGAGTCATAAGCTCTACCAAGTAAAACTAAAGGATCTACTACATCACTGTCTAAAAGAAAATACAACATGAATAAGAATAAAGGAAGGTAACTCCGAGGCATGCGGACGTGAAGTAGGTATACCTTGAAGTCTCCCAAAAATAACAATACAACTCAAATCTAGCATCCGGCATGGGCAGACAAACATGGATCTGCACAAAAAGATGTGTAAAAGCATAGTATGAGTACACCATAATGGTACCCAGTAAGTATCAAGCCTAACCTCAGTAGAGTAGTGACGAGGCCAGGTTAAGACACCTACTAGGATGTAAATAGATAATATGAAAATATAATAAGGATAAATAATAGAAAGCGGAGAAATAACTGATACGAAATAGTTAACAGCATGAACTAATACCAAAATCAGGAGCACAAAAATAACATAAAGAAATCAGTTAAAGAGAACCAAAACGATCATATTCGGACAATAACTGACAAAACAAGGAAGAACAAAACAACAAGAATCACAACGAGGTACTGTCTCGTGTACAATATGAATCACCACCGAGGTACCACCTCGTGTATATGTATCAAGAATCACAACTGAGGTACTGCCTCGTATTCACAAACACAATCTCAATCATAATCTTTCCTTATACCGCCGCGTGAGCCTTACATTTGAAATAGGTTTTGAAAATAGTTTTTCCCGAAATAGCTACACGCACTTTAGCCCACCTTATGACATTGCGTGGCTTCATGTATTTACCCTACAAGCAACATGCACATAAGTCCCACCTTATACCGCCGTATGCACATTAACCCCAAGCCTTATACCACCGCATGCGTCAATAACACATCATAATAATAACTCGTACCACAAATGCCCATATGTCACAACTTGCCAACAATCAACAACATCAATGTTTCCATAACAATGGCCTGTGGCTCTACCACAATGTGTATAAGAATATCGACAACAACAATGAAAGTTAAATGCTCAACAAGGAAGATGTTTCAACAACAACAATTTTGCCTCAACGTGATAATGACCTTCACAGCTTCAACACCAATAACTCAACAATGAGAGATAATGTATAACCACGACATTGAATAAGAATAACTCACAATGGAAGAGATAACGTATAACAATAACTTCAAATAATGGAAATCAACAAGGAAAGAGATAACATGAACAATAACATCAAGTATGATAATCAATAATGAAAGTGATAACATGAACAATAATTTCAAGTAATGATAATCAACAATGAAAGAGATAACATGTAACAATAATAGAGGCAACAAGTTCAACTAAAGCATGAGAACAATTTATCACTTAGAATGTATAACAAGTGTTAACGAAATCATTTAAGGCATGTAAGGATAGAATAACACAAGTAAGAATAGATTAACCATGAGAATTTAGAACATGATATGACAATTAAATTAAAGCATGGAAAGAGTCTAAGTAGCCTAAACCGGTCAAATACCACGTACAACCCGTGTACCCACTCGTCACCTTGCGCACACAGCTTTTACATAACACAAATGAATCAATCAATACCAATCCTAAGGGGTAGTTTCCCCACACAAAGTTAGGATAGACACTTACCTCAGCTAGGCCAATTCAACACACGGAAATAGTTTTTCCCTTAAAATTCGTTTCCACAAGGCTCAAATCTAACCAAAATCGACTTAATATCATCAAACAATGCTAGAAAAATCAATTACAATAGAAAAAGCTATGATCTTTACACTTTTTCCAAAAAGTCAACAAACGTCAACTCGTGGCCCGCCGGGTTAAAATCCGGGTCCAATGGTAGATTCCATCAATCCATGATCCCACAAGTTCATATATGCGTTTAGTTTCAAAATCCGAGTCTAAATCGACTCTCAAAATTCAATTTCTTTGTTTTCAAAAACTTAACAAAGTTTCACAAATTTTTACTTTGATTCACAAGATTATGATTCTAAAATCTAAGATATGTTGATGGAATATGATTAGAAATAGATTAGAATCACTTACCCAAAATTTGTAGGAGAAAAGCCCTTCTCCAAATCGCCTCCTACCGAGTCTAGGATTCAAAAATGTGAGAATGAGAGATGAAATCCCGTCTTCCAGCCCTTTTGATCAGCAGCAGATGTCGCAATTGCGACATGGGTTCGCAATTATGAACCCTCACAATTGCGAAGTATTTCTCGCAAATGCGTCCACTGTCAGTCCTATGAGGAGGTCGCGATTGTGCCTCTGGTTTTACATTTGCGAAGCCTGTCTCTATCGCAAATACAACTGTTTTGTCGCAAATGCAAACTACCCTATACCTGAAGCTACTCCGACACTGCGAGCCAGGTATCGCAATTGCGATACCTTAGGCCCCCATTCTAAGCTCGCAATTGCGAACCTGGTGTTCACAAATGTGACACCAGAGGCTACTGCACACATGATTTCTGGTTTTCAATCCAAAACACTCTGATACATGTACGAAACTCACCTGAGCCCTCGGAGATCCAAACTAAACCTCCACAAAAGTTTGAAAATGTCATACGAACTTGCTCGCGCGATCAAAACATAAAAATAATATTTAAACTACGAATTAAATACTAAAATGCATGAATTTCAAAGTAAAGTTCAAGAATTTCTAGAATTACAACTAAACGTCCGAATCCTATCAAATCAACTCCAAATGGCACCAAATGTTGTATACAAGTTCTAAATACCATAACGGACCTATTCCAAGTCCCAAAATAAAATTCTGAACTCGATAGCTAAAAGTCAACCTACGGTCAAACCTTTCAACTTCAAATTGTCAAATTTTGGCAAATCATTATAAATCAACCTACAGACTTCCGAAATCAATTTCAGATTATACACTTAAGTCCAAAATCACGATACGAAGCTATCAGAGCCATAAAAACAAAGTTCCAGAGTCGTTTTCTCAAAAGTCAAAGTTTGGATAACATTTCTAATTTAAAGTTCTAAGTCAATAACCAAAGGGTCCAAATCAACCCGAAACGTAACTAACCGACCCCACAAGCCATAAAATCATAAACACACATGTGTGAAGCATAAAAAAGGGTAATGGGGTGCAATTACATAAAACGACCGGTGGGGTCGTTACAAATTAATTGTTTGTTTGAGGTGATTTTTGGATTCGACTAAGTTCACATGATGTTTTAAGATGTGTTAGTATGTTTTGTTGAGTTCTATTGACCTGATATCTTGAGTACATCTCACACTATGAAGTTATAGAGTTACTATCGTAGGTCATTGGTTATCGCTCTAAGTAAAGGATTGGTCGAGATATTGAGAAATGTTAAATTATGATCTCTTCTAGTACTCATTTATTGCTTTCTATATTTATTTAGTGTACTTTTTTCTGTTATATTGTAGTATTGTTCTATTACGAGTTTACTGTACACGTTATATCAGTAAGTATCTTTTAACTAAAAATCCTCATCACTACTTCATCGAGGTTAGTCAAGATACATACTGAGTACATGGGGTCGGTTGTTCTCATACTACACTTCTGTACCTTGCGTACAGGATTTTGGAGCGGAGCTGCGGTGGATGATGGGGGCGAAGGAATAAATGAGTACTAGAAGAGATCACAATTTAACATTTCTCAATATATCGACAAATCCTTTCCTTAGACGATAACCAATGTCCCATGATAATAACTCCATAACTTTCATAGTGTGAGAAATGTACTTAATATATCAAGTCAATGGCACGGTAATACCCTTCGTGCATTTATCTCATCCTCACCAAATATACGTATATAAGTACCAACCGGGGTGAAAGAAATGCCAATAACAGTAATGACAAAGTAAAAAAAATACACAGGTAGCAATAACGAACAAGTCAGTACATATGGTCAACGGGTAGCAGGCTAGGTAGAAGACATAGAAATAATGACAGCAATTAGGAAAGAAGAATATAAATTTCACTAACTAGCATGGTAGAAGGCCTATGTGTAGATATAACAAATAAGAGGGAAAGCATGATCTTTATGAGCTAACAAATAGAAGGCATGAATAACTAACATGATAGAAAGCTTATATGAAAGTGCCACAAATGAGGAATGACATGGATGTAGATATAACAACAAAAAAGGAAAACATGACATTTGCAAGTTAAACAAATAGAAGGCATGTGCAACACAACAACAATTTAGATAGAAAACAAAAACAGAACAACAATGACAAGTCATAGAAACCATAGGTACAACAGTAATAGCTCAAGGTAAAGGCATGAACGTATACACAAGGAAAAGATATCACGTATAATGCATATCCTTCGTCCTCGCCTACACGGAAAAACCCTTCGTGCCATCAACCCATGATAATATAAAAGCATGATAATATAAACGAAATTGCACGGCATCACCCTTTGTGCTTTTACACTCATCCTCACATGTTAATGTAAATGAGAACACGATAACATAAATAAAATGGCACGGCATCACCCTTCGTGCTTTTACTTTTATCCTCACATGATAATATAAATAAAATGGCATGACATCACCCTTCGTGCTTTACACTCTTCCTCACATGATAGTGTATATGCAATGGCATGGCATCACCCTTCGTGCTTTACACTCTTCCTCACCAAGCATATGTATACCAATGACAAGCAAGATAGGAAGCATGAACAACATCAATGAGAGTGTTTAACCGATCATTCCAAAGGAACATCAATCACAGCTTTCAAGCCAATAACAATTCAACAAACCTCAAGTACTTTATTATTCACGTATTTTGACAAATCTCAAAAATAATCTTTAACTCAAGTATAGAATCCAATATCTCAAGAATAATGGTCGTCGCGACGTATTAATGATTAAACATAATGATGACCAAAATTAACACATCAATGGTTTCACAAAAATTCGTCAAATTTTAATTAAGTTATATTGAGCTAAATCTTGGTTCCTAGCATTTAATTTCAAATTCTTGGAAATCTAGAAGTCAAGTAGGACATGAAACAAGAAGGTCAAAAAATTCTACAAGGCACAATTGAACGTATAATCTACCCCCGAGCATGATTAACACTGGCACATGCACATACACTCGTCACCTCATATATGAATCACCCCCGCATATAGCAAACAGTGGCAATTAGTAGGAAATATTCTCTCAATAAAGTTAGACAAGACACTTACCTCAATTTGGCGAACTCAATACTCAAATTAGCTTTTCCTTTACAAATTCATCTCCGCTCGACTCAATCTAGCCAAAAACGACTTAAATACATTACACAAAGCAAGAGAAAAAAATTTCAATTAATAAAGCTATGATATTTATACAATTTCTAAAAAGTCAACAAACATCAACTATGGGCCCGCCCGGTCAAAACCCAGGTCCAACGTTAGGTCTTGACTACCCATTGCCCCTCGAGTCCATATACGTATTTTGTTTCCAAATCCGAGTCCAATTCGACTCTCAAATCCCAAATTTTTATTTTTCAAAACTTTGACAAAATCTCCAAATGTTTCCCTTAGATTTGTAAGGCGCCATAAAGTTTTACCTAAAACCCTAGGTTTTGTGATGCCGGGGCTATGCGTTGATGATTGTAGAGGTGCAGAGCATTCCCTTAGGTTCGGACTTTTTGGGTTGATCAGTGCGTTAGAGGTGCAGAGCATTTCTGCGGTCAATTCGGTGGTCCCAGAATTGATATGAGGATGCAGAACTGTCGCAGACTGAGGCAGAAACCTGAGCAAATTTCGAACCATTATGCGGTCCATTATGCGGCCGCATAATCATTTCGCGGACCGCACGACCCATCGCAGATTCAACCTGAAATTTTTCGGAGGGGAGTTCTGCGGCGCATTATGCGATCGCAGAATAGGTCTGTGGATCGTAGATCATTCATAGAGTGCGGAAGAATTGCTCAGTTCCAGAGGCCATTGTACGGACCACAGAAGCATTATGCGGTCGCATATGTGACCGCAGATCTGTGACGGGGCTCATTTTTTTATTTTTATAATCCGACCCTATTTTGATATAGGCCTTTGGGGGTCATTTTGAAGGCAAAAATCTAATATTTTTAGAGAGAAGTGAGAGTGTTCTAGAGAGAGAAGGAAACCTTAGGCTAATTGTTCATGAATCCTTGCTCAAGACTTGGAGAATTCACAAGGAAAACTCACAAGGTCTTCATCTAAGAGGTAAGGTTCTAACCCTAGTCTTCAATTTCGAGTATGGGTTAAAAGATGGGTGATTGGGAGTATGATTCTTGGGTGTGAGAGTATTATGTATACATGCATGTACCAATAAGTTTTTGGGAAGATTGTTGAGCCCAAATGGGCAAAGATTGGGTTGTGAAGTGAAAGAAATCTTGTGGAAGAACCTTGTAACCAATTTGCACATCTAGTGTTTGATAAAATGCTCAAATGAGCTGAAACCATGAATCTCTCTCTAATTATGGTTCAATTTTACTATATATCTAGTTGATTGGAATTGCTAGAACTTTTGGGAAGTTGTGGTAATTTAAGGGAAGCTCAAGCAAGGTATGTTGGCTAAACTCTTCTCTTAGAATTGAATCCCATGGTATTCATGTAATTTATGTAAGTCCCGAGTTGTTCATTATAAAATTGGCTATTCCGAATAAGCTTGTGTTGAAAGATATATGTTCAATATGTATCCCAAATGCTTTTATCGTATTATGTAATCATTTGAGAATGTGTTCAAAGTATGGGTTGTGCATTAAAAAAGTTTCGAATTCAAGTAAAGTTGAAATGAAGGCTATTATGCCAAATTTTGTGAAAAATATCTATGTGCCTAAGACTTTTAATTGCTCACATGTGTACTAAAAACCTTGATTTGTAACACCTTGTTGTTTATGATAATGATGACGTTTGAAAGTGAAAAAGGTGAGCATGAAATACTAAATATGGCCGACGTGCCAATAATAATTTTATAATTGTGGCCACTAGTGCCAATGAAATGAAAAGATGTGAAAGAAGTATGAAACGAGATGATTGGTAGAAAAGGATGATGTCGATCCACACATCATTGTGGTGAGACAGCCTAGCTGATCGGGTCGTGATCGGACGCTATGCCGCACACATGGTGGTGATTATGCTGGAAATTGTAATTGAAATTATGATTGTGGTTGATGTCTCGGATGAGATGGCCTAGCCGATCGGGTCGTGATCAGAATCCGTGCTAAAAGTACGGTGGTATTATGTACGGTGGCATATTTGTACTAAAGATCTCCCAACTTAAAATATGGAAATCTATTTGAACACTGTCTTGGTCCTAACTTGAGGTTTGATGTTGTTTAAGGCTTCCACTGATATTCTATTGAGAGGTTGTTTTGTCATTCATACTAGTACTATTCTATATGTACTAACGTCCCTTTTGACGGGGGCTCTGCATCTTCAATGGATGCAGGTGATTCCATAATAGGAGACATTGATGAGTGATAGCGGTACACCCTCTTCCCAACTAACTTGGTGAGCCCCACTTCGTTTCGGGGTCATCTATCTTTTGTTCCTTGTGTATTATGTTTGAATTACTCAGCTATATGCAGGCTGCAGATGTCACATTTGCGACAAGGGGTTCGCAAATGCGAACAGCCCACACTCGCAAATGCGAGGAATATCTTCGCAAATGCGAACTCTTCCTAAGCGGCCTAGTTTCGCAAATGCGAGGGCTACTTCGCAAATGTGATAGTCGTATTTGCGACAAAAACATCGCAAATGTGATGGAACCAGTACCAACACTCAAAAATTATATAAAATCATTCTGAAACCAATACGAAACTCACCCGAGCCCCCGAGGCTCCAAACAAAATACCCATACCAGTCCAAAAATATAACACGAACTCGCTCGCGTAATCGCAACATCAAAATAACCTCTAGAATCACGAATCAGACGCTAAAACGCATGGAAATCCCCATGAACTTTGAAAACCTATAGAATCGCAACCACGCATCCGAACCATATCAAATCAACTCCAAATGGCGCCAAATTTTTAGGCAAGTTCCATATGACGAAACAGAACTATTTCAAGTTCTGAAACCAATATCCCAACCCGATATCCTTAAAGTCAAACCAAGGTCAAATCTAGGAAAATTCTAAATCTTTAAATTGCCAATTTCCGCCAATGATGCCGAAACCCTCTAGAAACATCCAAATGCAAATCCGGGCAAACGCCCAAGTCCAAAAATATCATCCAGACCTAATGGAACCATCAAAACTCCGATCCGAGGTCAAATACTTAAAGGTCAACTCTTTCAACTTCGACCTTCTCAAATGAGAGTCACTCCTTAAAATCATTTTCGAACCGCTCAAAAACCTGAGCCGATGATGCACGCAAGTCATAATACACTAGGTGAAGCTACTCATGACCTCAAACTGTTGAACCTGACGCAATTGCTCAAAACGACCAGTCTGGTCGTTATATCCTCCCCCACTTAAACATACGTTCATCCTCGAACGTGCCAGGAGTCATTCCAAAGCTATCAAATCACTGCATGAGCTCACCAAACATACACATGAGGGTGATTTTCCCATCACCCAAACCTTTGTAAGTCTTACAACACAACATAACTGGAGATCCTTAATTCAACCTTAGCTCATAAGCCTTAGAACCCATATTCCCAACATCTGAAATTCCTTACAAGGCCCGAATCTCGCATCTACACACTGTATAAGTCTGAACAAGTCGTATTAAGTCATAATCATAATCCAAGATGTAATCACATAATATACCTCATCACTCAGATACTCACAACAGTAACTACTGACCACCACGGCTGCCCAAAAACAAATTCGGTACCGGTAGTTAACCTCATATCAATTACAACCACGGTCAAAACCTTCATACACTGCTGATAATGAAAGAAACATACAGAATCTCTTAACCACTCATCTGATCAATAAGCCAAGAAGCTCACTCGTCCGACTAGGGCCATTGCCCAAATCCTTAGCAGAAATATAGTATCATTCTTCCAAACATTTCTTATCCCAATACGATAGTGCAAATATCAGGTCTAGAAACCTCATCCCAGCCAATACAAGCAGCCCAACCCACAAGTCTCACCAAAACCATATGGATCCCCACACAACGCGGTTTCGTACCCCAAACGAGTAATAATTCAGATATGATAGATAATGGTAAGAAAGTTAAATAAGAAGGCTACTAAGCAAGTTAAGCAGGCATGGTAATTTTAACATTTTCCTATGAACTATTTTCAACAAGGTGAAAGCAAAATACTCGAAATAAGCATAAGGAGTTACATTTCATCACAGTACCGTTGTGACACGCAACCCGATCCCATCATATCAATCCACATAGGGTACCCTCAAGCTATAATACTCGGGCTTACTGATCACATGTGTGTCAACATCAAGCACGATAAAGTGCACAAAATATAACTGTGGGAAGATAATTAGGCACAAAAAATGCTGAGAAAGACAAGTACAACTATGGTGCAATAAGCAAGTCAACATCACGAGGGCCATCTTGCCCATAACGCCATAAGGCCTAAACAGAATTACAATATGCGTGCGAAGAATCATGTAGCCCTCCGAACCCGTCATAGCATAGGAGAGGAACACATACATAAACCAAGGCGCGAATAACATCCATTCCACCCGATGATATACCTGTGGTAACAACTGCACAGGAGCAAGCAAATCCAATCTGATACAGAATACACATTCTCACTAGGCTCACAAGTAATCCCCAAACTAAATTTCGATCATTCCTAAAACAGGTAATCAACCTTCCAAAATGCATAGCAACCTTTCCATAACACCTACCATCAGTCATCTAATCCCCAACATTTCTTCACAATTCGCAATCAAGGAATAGTCTACCAACGAGAACATCCCGCCTGTGAACCTTATGAATACCAAAATCTTCATATTTGATCTCAACATCTCCACTCAAACGGCCGATACGTCACTCACACTCCATCATTTTACAAAAAATACCTACAAGTCAACACAATGCACCTGCCAACGTGCACTCTCACCTCCGGTAATATCAAAAAGTGCCCACAACCTCTTAAACATCTGGAATCATCCGTGACATCAAGAACTCATATCCTTCCCTTCAAAACTTAACCGTAATCATGAACTCGCAACTTTCAACCCCACCAACGCACCGTCACTAACATGCTAACTTGCGAAAATACGAAAATCTCAAAATCAACTCTGAACCACAAGCAAATTGAATCAACCGTTAACCTAGCATTTAACTCAATCTAGGGGAACATCACCACACACAATATAGCTTATATACTTGTAGAAAACATCAACTCTGGTCGTGGCCATAACCATGGTAAATTCTTCAGAACTCATTAACACATGATCGAGTCGTCAGAACTGATCTCCTTTAACTCAACCGAATCACCCAGACTGCCAACCCGGAAGCAACTCAATCCAATATGCATCGCTATGAAGGGACCTTATGGGAATCCGAAGATGTTTCTTACATCCAATATGAATCATTCTTGACATAGTAATACCGTAGATCTGATTACCATTTGATACCGATCTCAATCCTTACCCATACACAAATTCAGAAGTCCTTAAATGATACATATGATCTGGAACTCATCGGAACCTACTCAATAACCACCCACCTTACTCTGATCTTCAATACACAATTAATACGCATAGAGCAACCCGCGCTTCACCAGCACATGACTATTCAAAGAAACAACCAAGCAACCCCTCAACCTGAAAACTGATACAACGCATGATCCTACAATCCGATCATCATTAGAAAACTCCCCCACTTAGCCCGAAGCCATAGAACACATCGTCGGTAATCCAAAGTACCATATCTTCATAGAATATCCCGATCTCGCATGGCTATTTAGCTGAATACTTCAAAAAACTCATGCAATACTAGTCATAGAACACTCTGAAGACTCTGCCAAGCGCTTACCCATCATTGTAATAGTCAAAGAACTTCCCCAAATGCTCTGAAATGATAATATATGCATCCCACTGAATGGAAATATCATACTAAACAAACGATCCAAACTCATCATGCAGGAGATAACCCACAAGTTGTACTCAAATCAACAACTTACCATGAACCCACCATAATCAGAATGACTAGGCCACTAGCCCGCCTTTCCAAGTCCGTGCTTACCAACCAGATATAAGAGCCCGCCTCATACCACAAATGAACAACTAAAAGATTTAACACTACATCTGCTCCCGAGACTAGATAGCACATCGCGATGATAATCAAGCATCCATAGCCCTTAGTAATCCATTCGCAACATCACATATCATCGGTGAATAACAATTAGTGAGTGCGCAACATCTCATATGAACGAATAGGAAAAATCAAAATCGTAGGTTTCAAGATGTAACAAGGCCGCACGATAAAGAGAAAAGAAAGGGAAATTTTCCTAAATGCCCTGTAGCCTCTCGAAGATAGGTATGGACGTCATCATACCGATCCGCAAGACTCTACTAGACACTTGCTCATGACTCGTAGAACCTATGAACCTAGTGCTCTGATACCAACTTATCACGGACTAAAATCCACAAGTCATGATGGCACCTAACCCGCCCCGTTAGGTCAGCCAATTAACAGTTAACACAATTCTAATAAAATAAATGTGACTAACAATTGATATATCTGGATTCCAAACAATAACCCAAGGACTGGTAGTACAAGACATGAGCTACTAAGACTGGATTATTGCAAAAAACGGATGTGAATTAAATACAACTTCTGTTTGAAATGTACATAAATAAAATTCAACTCTAGAACTACCCAGGGACAAGTGGTAACCACATCCTTCCAAAATTTGCCAACGACGCCGTAACCTATCAAACCACGTCCGAATGACCTCAAATTGTGCACACACGTCACAAATGATACTACGAACCTACTCCAACTTCCAGAATTCCATTCCGACCCCGATACCTAATTTTCCACTGCCGACCAAAATTGCCAAATTTCTAACTTTCGCCAATTCAAGCCTAATTCTACCACGGACCTCCAAATTACATTCCGGACACACTCCTAAGTCTAAAATCATCCAACGAAGATAACCGAATCATAAAAATCCACATACAAATTTGTTTACTCATAAGTCAACTTCTGGTTGACCTTTCTAACTAAGAGACTAAGTATCTCATTTCACTCCAAAACTACTCCGAACCCAAACCTACCAACTCGATACAACTCAGCAAAAATGGGAAAAATGGGGCTATAACTCTCAGAACGACTGACCGGGTTGTTACACGCTCTCATCACACTCATCAAACCACCTGAATGCTACACCCTTCTGGGTTAATCTAGTCAAAGGTGAAGCAATGAACGAGAAACCCTCTACAAAATGGGGATAATAACTTGCCAAACAAAAAATAACTATGAATCTTAGTAGTTGAAGACGGTCTGGGCTAACTCTAAACTACCACAATCTTCTTCGGATCAACCTTGATCCTCTCACTAGACACTATGTGGTCCAAGAACGCCATTGAATCAAGCGAAAACCCACAATTGGAAAATTTAGCATAAAGCTTCTTCTCTCTTAAGGTCTGGAGTACAATCATCAACTGCTACTCATGATCCTCCTAGCTGCATGAGTACAACAATATGGCTTCAATGAATACAGTGACGAATGAGTCAAGGTACGGATGAAATACACTGTTCATCACGTGAATAAAGGCTACTAGGGTGTTGTTTAGCCCAAAAGACATCACAAGAAACTCGTAGTGCCCATAACGAGTCCTGAAAGCTGTCTTTAGAATATCAAAATCCCGAATCTTCAACTGATGATACCCCGACCTCAAATTAATCTTTAAGAACACTCTAGCAACTCTTGAAGTTGTCCCTTTAACTCTTTTAATTCCGCTGGTGCCATACGATACAGTGGTATAGAGATGGGTTGACTGCATGACTCCAGATCAATAACAAAATCAATATCCCTGTCGGGTGGAATGCCTGACAGGTCTGTAGGTAACACATCTGGGAACGCTTTCACTACCGGAACAGACTCAATGGTAGTAGTATCAACACCAACACACCTCACAAAGGCCAAATATGCCTGACATCCCTTCTCAACCATCCATTGAGACTTAAAATATGAAATCACTCTACTGGAAACATAATCCAGGGAACCACTCCACTCAACGCTAGGATTTCTTAGTGTTACACCCTTTTTTTTGTACGTAAGAGTACGTCGCATGTCATTTGATGTAAGTTTAGAAATGAGATAATCTTTGAAAGTACATAAAGTAAGTTAATCATGTTACTGTGGTGGTTACAAATATTTAAGATCATGAATAACAAGTACCAAGAAAATAAGTTTCGTCGAAAGTTTACAAGTTGGGAATGGTATAACGCGTACTTTTGGGATTCGACTAGGGTGCTTAACATGATAAAAAATTATGTTATGAGGTATTTTAATTGTACGATAGTCGTGTGCTAAGTTATAAAGTCAAGCGATTTCTGAAACAAAAGTCGACAAAACTCATCACAAGTTACGTTCATAAATGTGCTGAAAATAAGGGCAAATATAGAAAAGCTTTTCTCCCAATATACATGGAATTACGGGATGATGCACATATATAATTGAAGATAGAGTAGTATTGTTTCTAACTCATTAAACCTTTTGTCAATACGATGTCAAAGTAGAGAGATATTTGCATTTTCGCAAGACGTCACAGATTGGTAGGTGACAAGTATGTGTGTCACATGCTTGTTCAAATGAAGGGACCAAATAAATCCCCAAAAAGGAGAGGCCAACGGGCCTTTTAAGGGATGAAATAAGTCATTTCATTCACTCATATTTCAGACTAAGAACTTCAGATTGAAACCCTGCGACTCCTCCCCCAGACATGCCACACAAACCCTAGGTGATTTCGAGTGATACGAAGTGATTCTAGTGCCGAAAAACCCGGAGAACTTGCTAATTTTACCTTTATCCTTCTTGTAGCTGCGTTGGGTGACTAGTTTTGGATGAACAGGGACTAGTTTTATGGGTTCCACTCAGTTCCAGGTAAGTTTATTATTCCTTTTCCCTTATTTAAGCTTGTATGAGTTGTAGCTCGATCATAAAGACTAGAACTTGCGAGTTTCGAAAGAGAAGTATGTTGTTTGTTGTGGATTCACTGTTGGCTGGTTGCCAACTTAATTTTAAGTTGAATTAATTGATGTTTTATATAATAAGAGGGTTAATTATGTACTGTTGTTTGTGTTTCTAAATTTCAAAGAAAAGACAAGTCGGAAACGTGTTTTAGTAATCTGAAAAATGGCTTTTGAGTTACTGAACTTTTGGGACTGTTATCGGGTCATTTTAAAGTTTTTTTGTGGATGCAATGTAGTAGGGTTAATTAAATATGCGGCGCTTAATATCATTGATATATTTTGGAAGGAAGAAGGGGTTTAAAACTATAGTTGTTTAGTCACAAACCTAGTTTTTCGCTCGTCAGGATTATTACAATGTTTTGAAACGCTTATTATAAGTATTGTTGATGTTGTTTGGGCTATTGTTGGCTGTTGTAGCTTTTGGGAATTCATATAAATAGGGGAGGTGTTGTCCGTTTTATTGTAGAATAAAGTGTGTCGTTCAAATATGATAAGTTATGGCTTTTGTATTGTGATGATAGTATTGTTCATTGCTTGTAGACAAAGGAGCTGCATGTTAAGTTAGCTTAAGGATTGGATTGATATTATGAGGTATGTAAAGTCTTATTTTCTTTTATTTGACATTATTCCGTAAGTTACGTTTCCTTTATAAGGAATTCAAGGGGCGAGTCTTTGTATATGTACTATTCCGACGATTAAGGTACGTTCACGAGTCTCGAAATAGTCATACGAATGTTGAAATGGATTGTGTTAGTAGCCATCTCATGTATTCTTAAGGAGTAAATAGATCCTTACAAAAGGTCCTTGTCTTCTATATGTAACAAGACATCTAGACGTGAATTAAAAATTACGTAAGAATAGTCTAACAAATCAAAAGCAATATGGTGTTCGTACATTGAGGGATAGTTATACACGGATAGTTCAACAAGGTAATGTATAATTTACTAAATGTATGAATGCTCGACCTAAGGAATGCCACGACTTCCAATACTTACACGTTTGTGTTCACAAAATTGATAATGATCCACGAATATAGTTACGTTTCTCACAAGTTAAGAAAGGTTGAAACACGAATAGTTCAACAATGTAGCATAATGTAAGTTTACTGAATGATAAGAATAATTCGATCTAAGGAATCCATATCTTCCAGTACTTACACGTTTGTGTTCACAAAACTGATAAAAGATCCACGAAGATAGTTACATTACTCACAATTTAAGAATGGTTGATTATATATGAGGGTGATTTTAAGAGACGATCTACCTATGGAGTTGCAAACTACTGAATATCATATGTTTAGCAATAACAATGTAGTTGATATAGCGTAACTCCCGCAACTCCTGTTACGCAGTGATGAATAGATATGTATATATATAACAAGTATCCTCACAAGCTAAACATATTACATAGCTATAAGTAGACAGAATCATGTAATCCTCAAAAACGAGTCGTGATGTGAAATAAGGATAAAAATTTGATTCCAAAATAGTTACAATGTTCTTTATGGCTACATAATATAGAATACGAAGGGTGACATAACAAGCGGCTAAGGAATAAGGATTAGTTACTTTAATGAGTTACTCACGAACTTATATGTTTATGAGTACGAGTTTATCTACTGATGATTGAATGATGTCTCCATGAGTGATATGAAATGAGTATGTAAGTTTGTCACGCCCCAAAATTGGGGAGCACAACCGGCGCCCAACCGAGTGAACCCGGCCGAGCAAGCCTGTTAGATTTCCTTCTAGCCAAACTCATCTATGAGTAAGGATAACACACATTTTCGTTAATTAGACAATAAGGTGATCATGTCTACAATACGAATTCATTACCATTAGTTACTCCATTAATAAGTCTCCAAACACACACACACACACCCTTTTATGGTTCAAAGTGGAACAAGTGATTTAATCACAACACAACTTTTTTAACATTCCCAACACCCATACACAGCCCACACTTAGTCTACGAAGCCTCTAAAAATGCCAAAGAGTACAATGATAGTTCCGGAAACAAGGCTCCGACTATACCTTAAAACACAATGACACATACAAAACAAAAGATGCACAACCCCAGAATGAGATAGGGTTCACCAAGTCAGCTGAGAAGAATGAGCACTGCTCTCACTGGTCAGTATCCTCTATTGTAGAACCACCTGCATCCATTAAAGATGCAGCACCCCCGCCAAAATGGACGTTAGTACATGTCGAATAGTACTAGTATGAAAACCAAACGCCAATTTAAGAACTCAGAAATACAATATGAATATGATGAACCAGGGCGACAATAGAATAGCATAGATAGCCATTTAAACCAAAGCAAACTTATTAAGAGCAGTCATTAACATTTATAGAATTTAAGGTGAGATCCTTTGTTACCATTTTCACACAAAGTGGCGCCGCCACCTCACCCCAATGTATGCAGGTGGAAGTGTAAGTACAATACCAAAACTCTACTCAAGCGGCCCTGCCGCCTCACCCCAATGGATGTGGGTGGAGGTATAACCAAAGTACCAAAAACCTACACAAAGTGGCTATGCCGCCTCACCCCAATACATACGGGTGGAAATGCATCAAGGATTGTAATACCTACACAAAGCGGCCATGCCGCCTCACCCCAATATG
The DNA here is from genome assembly GCF_000715075.1 of Nicotiana tabacum. Lineage (NCBI taxonomy): Eukaryota > Viridiplantae > Streptophyta > Magnoliopsida > Solanales > Solanaceae > Nicotiana > Nicotiana tabacum. The sequence goes on along the minus strand of NC_134093.1, from coordinate 91,029,009 downwards.
TATATGTGGGTGGTGGTGCAACAACAATACCAAAATCATACACAAAGCGTCTCTTCCGCCTCACACCAATATATGCGGGTGGAGGTGTAACCCCAATCACAATCTCTACACAATTTGGCATAATAGTTTTCCACATAAATCACAACTTGGAATCATAACACGTAGATACACAATCCATAGTTTGAAACACATCCTCAATTTATAATACAATATGATAAGAGCATTTGAAACACGAATTGAACATATATCTTTGTCACAAAACTTATTCGGAATACTCAACTTGTAATAAATATCTTGGAACTTACAGGGATATTGGGGTTCCAATTGTTAAAGAAGAGTTTAGCCAACATACCTCAATTGAGCTTCCTTATATTCTAAAATGTTCTGGAATTCTTAGAAACTTCAATCTATTTTAGAAATATAACAAGTTGAACCAAAATTAGGAAGATGATCATGGTTCTAGCTCATTTGAGCATTTTATCTAACACTAAGTGTGCATTAAGGTTTCAAGGTCCTTTTATGGAGGATTCCATCATCCTACGACCCATTCCGTACTATTTTTAGTTCAACAATATTCCTACACCCCTTTGATAACACATGCATGTAAAATAAACAACTCTCATGCCCAAATTTTATCTTGCTAATTACCCATTTTCAGATAATTTCGAAATTAGGGGTTAAGGTGTAGAATCTTACCTCTAGGATGAAGACCTGGCGAGTTTTTCTTGTTAATCTTCAGATATTCGAGTAAGAATTGAAGGACAATTTTGTTAAAGATCACTCTCTCACTCTGAAAATGTCAGATTTTAGATCAAAAATGATACAAATCGTCTATTTAAAAAAGTCGGGTCGGGTTATAAAAACCCAAAAATGAAGCTCCGGAACAAGGTATGCGGTCGTATATGTAATCGCAGAACTGATACGCGGTCGCATATGCTATCACAGAATTGGTGCAAAATAATTGTTAAAAATCTACCTGGGTCTGCGATAGTTATGCGACCCGCAGAACTGGTCTGCGGTCGCATAATGCACCGTAGACTTTCGCCCAAACTGCCTCATCCCTACTTCATTCTGCGACCATCATGCGGTCCGTAGAGTGATTCTACGGCCGCATAGTGGGCCACAGAAATGCATTTTTCTACCTAAATATTTCTTTACTTACCAGTGCATTGTCTAACCCAAACACATAAGCACAGTTCGGCACCACGAAACATTATTTTTCCTTTGCAAAATTTTATGGGGCCTTACAAAGACATGATCCCCACGGACGGTCTATGAATGCGTAGGTGTATAGTGAAGCCCTACGGATGGTCTATGAATGCGTAGGTGCATAATGAAGGTTGGTTATGTAAGGTATCAGTTGCACGCATTGACAGACCTCAGTATTATGAGCCGTATGGACTATCTACTATGTTATGCGTACGAGCCACTGGTTATTCATGTTTAAGAGTGAGCCTTACAGATGGTCTCTTATGAAACGCGTAAGTGCCACATTTATGTTTCAGTGTAGCCCTAGAGATGGTTGATATGTTTGAGGTAAGTATTCAGATATAAGGTATGATTGCTGGAAGAATGTTATACATGAAGTTCCATAATATGATGGTTTCCAGTACAGATAGCATATGGGAACAAGTTCAGGTATATCATGACATGAATTAGATGTATATACGACATTTGATGTTCTTGGCCAACGTAGCCTTCCCTTTTTAGTCTACAACCTTTGTAAAGTAAGTTTCATAATTCAATACTTATATATGTTACGAGTTAGAATAAGGTAAGTATGATTCCCGGATCTCATTGACCCTCCAGATTTCTTTTAGTATATCATATGTACATGTTAGTTCAATTTCAATTAAGTTATTCATATGTTATCTGCCTTACATACTTAGTACATTTCATTGTACTAATGTTCCATCGTCGGGGCACTGTATTCATGTATGCGGGTTCATGTATCTCATTTGACGGGCTCTTATCATAGATGGAGTTGATATCAACCTAAGGATTGGAGAAGCTCCATTTTATCTGGCATACAACTAAGTCTAGAGGTTATCATACTGTCCTATGTATATATTCTTTTGGGTAGGTTGGAGACTTGTCCCGACCATATTTTGATTTCAAATACTCTTAGAGGCTTTGTAGACACAAGTTCATTATGTACACTATGTCACAGGCCTTGACGGCATGTGTGTCATGTTTTGAATACGATGGTTCACTGATATATTGTTTCCCATTTATAGTTATAGATTATGTGTTGTGTCCATGTTGGCCTATGTTAGTTACAGGAAGAATACGTTCAGCCAAGTCAGTCTACGTATGTTCTAGTTTTCATCAAACGATCATGAATTACAAAGTGCTTCGCTCAGGCCAATACGACACCGCATGCCAACCACGCCTCCCCAGGTTGAGGCGTGAAAGATTTGTATCAGAGCAGTTTTGTCCTAGGGAGTCTACCAAGCCGTGTCTATTAAAGTCTCACTTAAGGGTGTGTTACGTGCCACACTTATAATTGAGAGGCTATATGGCATTTTGGAAACGTTACCCTTCTTTCATTTTCTGATTGTGCTATAGAGTTGAGTCATAAAAAGTAATCCTCTTCTGGATCACAAAGGCGAGGGAGTGAATGTGATAAAGACCTATGAGGAATGGGATTCGGAAGGGTCAATTGGACTCATTCGGGAGGGGGATGATCCTAAAACACCTCCATTCACCCTCATGCCCATTGTGGTACAAACCCAAGCACCGCTTGAAGTCAAGGTAACTGCACCAACATCGTTTGAAGTTGAGGTAAAACCAGTTCTAACACTTCCAGAGGGTCTAAAGGGTAATGCCGTGTATTGTGATGCATCAGGTGTCGGGTTAGGATGTGTCCTGATGCAACATGGGAAGGTAATTGCGTATGCTTCAAGGCAGTTGAGGAAGCACGGGAGGAATTATCCGACCCACGACCTCGAGTTAGCTGCGGTTGTCCATGCACTTAAGATATGGCGGCATTATTTATATGGTGTTCATGTTGATGTATTTACTGATCATAAAAGCCTACAATATATCTTCAAGCAGAAAGAGTTGAATTTGCGACAGAGGCGATGGCTTGAGTTATTGAAAGATTACGATGTTAACATTCTCTACCATCCAGGGAAAGCTAATGTTGTAGCAGATGCCTTAAGTCGCCGATCTATGGGTAGCTTAGCACATGTAGAGCCCAAGAAAAGATAATTAGCTAGAGAGATTCATCAATTGTCTTCGTTGGGGGTTCGGTTAGTAGATTCTGAGGATGGTGGAGTTGTACTCCAAAACACTACAAAATCATCCCTCATAGCGGAAGTCAAGGAAAGGCAGTACGAGGACCCAGAGTTGGTCGAGCTGAGAGAGCGAGTTCCGCAGCAGAAGAAGCCACTGTTAGAGCTAAAGGGAGATGGGGTTCTCAGATATAGGGGTCGTTTGTGTGTTCCAGATGTAGCAGGGCTACGAGACAGGATTATGTCAGAGGCACATTATTTATGGTATTCCATCCATCCTGGGTCGACGAAGATGTATCATGACATTAAGGATGTGTACTGGTGGAATGATATGAAGAAGAACATTGCTGAGTTTGTCGCCCAATGTACTAGTTGCCAGCAAGTGAAGGTAGAGCACCAGAAGCCTGGAGGGCTAATGCAGACTATAGAGATCCCGACATGGAAATGGGAGGCGATAAACATGGACTTTATCACGGGTTTACCTCGTTCTAATCATAAGTTCGATTCCATATGGGTGATAGTCGATAGGCTCACGAAATCAGCTCACTTCCTACCGGTCAGATCTACATATACAGCAGAAGATTATGCAAAGTTATATATTAAGGAGATAGTGCGGCTACACGGAGTACCAGTTTCTATTATATCTGACTGTGGGGTTCAGTTTACAGCACATTTTTGGAGGTCATTTCAGAGAGGTCTAGGGACTCAGGTGAATCTCAGCACAGCTTTTCATCCACAGACTGATGGACAAGCCGAGCGCACAATTCAAACGCTCGAGGATATGTTATGAGTATGTGTGTTGGATTTTAAAATAAGTTGGGATGAACATCTACCTCTTGTCAAGTTTGCATATAATAACAGTTACCACTCCAGTATTCAGATGGCTCCGTACGAGGCTTTGTATGGGCGTAAGTGCAGATCTCCTATAGGGTGGTTTGATGTTGGGGAATCTGGGTTATATGGGCCAGACCTGGTTCAACAGGCCATAGAGAAAGTAAAGCTTATCCGGGAGCGACTGTTGACAGCTCAGAGTCGTCAGAAGTCATATTCTGACGTGCGGCGACGAGACTTAGAGTTCAGGATTAATGACTGGGTATTCTTAAAGGTATCACCTATGAAGGGCATGATGAGGTTTGGCAAGAAAGGCAAGCTTAGCCCACGGTATATTGGGCCTTATAGGATCATTCGGAGAGTGGGCCAAGTAGCTTATGAGTTAGAGTTGCCCTCAGAATTGGAGTCTGTCCATTCGGTTTTTCACGTATCTATGCTACGAAAGTGCATTGGCGATCCTACCCGAGTGGTGCCCACGGATGATGTACAGATTACAGAGGACTTGTCATACGAGGAAATTCCAGTTGCCATCCTAGACCGACAAATCCGCAATCTACAAAATAAGGAGGTAGCTTCCGTAAAGGTTTTATGGAGGAGCATGAATGTAGAAGAGATGACGTGGGAATCGGAGGAAGAAATGAAGTCTAAATACCCCCACCTATTTCAAACTGAAGATATGGCTCGAGATGGGATGCTACAACACAGCTCTATTCAGGCTAGCAGGTCATCAGGTAAGCTTTTATTTTTCACTTTTAGTATTTATGATTTACGGTTGGTGAGGCAAAGTGTTGCTATTTATAAACATTGGCCATGTGTGGCATGCATAGTATGTTTTCTGGCTACGTACAGGTTGGTGTTAACCTAGTGTACGAAGGATACTCTGGCAAAAGTTTCCAAAGTCTCTAAGAGTAAACATTCGAGGACGAATGTTCCCAAGGGGGGAATGATGTTACACCCTATATTTTCGTACGTAAAAATGCATCGTAAGAAAACTAATGTAGGACCAAAAATGAGATAATATTTAAAAGTATATAAAGTAATTTAATCATGTTACCTCTGAGGTTACAAATATTGAAGATCATGAACAACAAGTACAAAGAGGGTTGCACGGTTCAGAAGCTAAAGCAATTGAAGAAAATAATGTTTCGTCGAAAGTCGACAAGTTGGGAATGTTATAACATATACCTTTGGGGTGAGACTAGGGTGCTTAAAATGATAAGGAGATTATGTTATAATTTATTTTAGTCTTATGACATCCGTGTGTTATGTTTTGAAGTCAAGCGAGTTGTGGAACAAAAGTCGATGAAAGTCATCACAAGTTACATTCATAAGTTTTACTGAAACTTTGGGTCAAATGTAACTGCGATTTTCTCCCAATATACTTAGAGTTATGGGGTGTTCCACCCATCAAATTAAAGATCTATGAGTCTATTTTCCAACTCATTAAACCGTTTGTCAATACGACATTGGAGTAGAAAGATATGGGCATTTGTGCAATACTGCGCAAGCTGCTAGGTGACAAGTAGGTGTGTCACCTACTTGCTTAAATGAGAGCCCAAAAAAATGGGCCATTTCGGGTCGTCCAAAGAGGCCTTTTAAGGGCCTATTTTATTCATATATTAGACTTAAAATAGAGCATAATAACCAGACATAAGCTCTGCAAAGAATCCTCCCAAAAATTTTTCACAAACCCTAATTGATTTTCTCTCCCTTTTAAGTTCCAATTGGAGGTAAAACCTAGAGTTTGAAGAACCAAGATAAGAGCTGAGTTATCCAACAAATAAGGTGAGTTTACTGCTCTCTTTCATCCAATTTTTCTTCTGTAAATTCATGGTAAGTCGTTCTATACTTGCAAGAACTCACGGGACGGTGATCGGAAGCCGTGAGTTCGAGTTATTCACTTGTAGCGGACTGTTTTGTGGACTGTTTTGTGTTGCTGTTGGGCTGCGTGTTTTACTACTGTTTTGTGGAGGTTTGGAGGAGGAAGGGGGTTTATAAACACCATATAAATGTAGGGTGGTTGGCTGGTCATTTGTCATAACATTTTCGGGTCGTTTGACACTACTACAGTGGTCGTTTTGTGTACGAAGAGATTGGGGTGTGTTGGGCTGTTTTTTAGTATTTGATGGTGTATATAGGGCTGGAAAATGATGTATATATGTTGTTATTGTTCTGTTTTTGTATTGTTGGTGTTATCTTGAATTTGGAGGAAGTAAGGATTATAGGGGAGATGCTGCCCGTTTTAATACAAAATAAGTTTGTCGTTCGTTGTGCGATAGTTGTACCTTTCGTAACTTAACGATAGTATTATTATCATTCTTGTAGGATTAAGGTGCGAAGAGGTGAGTTCAAATTGGTGATTGGAAAGATTGTGATAAGGTATGTTAAGGCTAAGCCTTCCTTCATTTTGGCATGATCTCGTAGCTACATGTGATAGTAATGAGACAAAAAGAGAAGTTCATATTCATGAATTTATTCACACTATTCTAGTCTCGTAAGTTACAATATTATTCCTTATCGAGACTCTATATTCAATTTTAGTATTGTCTTCTTCCAGACAAGAAAGCAACAAGCCTATATATACAGTATTACAGTATTTTCATTACCATCGAGCTATAATCGATGGGCAGGCCCCTATTGGGCAACCTCTGATCAGATGGAAAGTTATATACCGAGCCTACTATGGCCGAGCGCCTATGAGCGAGCCCAGCATGGTCGAGATACATAGCCTAGTATGGCCGAGCGCCTATGAGCGAGCCTACTATGGCAGAGCAGTTATATATACCGAGCCTTATAAGGTCGTACAATTATTTTACTTACTATATTGAAGGAGTTGAGTCAGTATCAGCAGGTAAGTATATCTCCAGATCATCTTTGACTCCCAGTTACTTCCAGTTATTATATTATCAGTTCAGTTTCGATTTTCAGTTATGTTATTGCCTTACATACTCGGTACATTATTTCGTACCGACGTCCCTTTTCTGGGGACGCTGCATTTCATGCATGCAGGTTCAGATAGACAGACGAGTAGACCTCCTCAGTAGGTGTTTCCAGAGTTTAGCCTGATCGGTAAGCTCCACAACCTTCGGAGTTATCGGGTCTAGGTTTTTGTGTGCATCTTATGTATGTATTTATATATATAATATGGGTAGGTCGGGGCCCTGTTCCGATCACAATATATCTATCAGTAGAGGCTTGTAGACATATCCTGTTGGTTAGTGCAGTATGTTGGGTTTGTAGGCCTGGTATGTATAATTTGGTGGTTTGTCAGCTGTAGTAGCTATGACGGCCTTTTCAGCCTAGCTTTATATTGATGTTTAGTTAGCGCTAGTTTCCATTCAGTTTTATATTTTGCTTCGCAAATTGTCTTGCAAGGTGGCCCTATGGCCAAAGTATGACATTATGTGTTCAGAGTCCCTTAGTCGCAATTTGGTACGCCAGGTTAGGTGAGGCACCGGGTGCTTGTCTCGCTCCTAGGTTCGGGGCGTGACAGTAGATTCCGACTACATATAACCCCACGAGTCCATATATGTATTTTATTTTCAAATCCGAGTCCAAATTGACTCTCAAAACGCAAATCTTCATTTTTTCTTAAAACAACTTTGACAAAAATCCCTAATTTCCTCTTTGATTCCCATAAGTTTAATGTTAAATCTAAGATATAATCATGAAATATAATTGAAAATTGATTAGAATCATTTACCAAATGTTTGTAGATGAAAATCCCCTCTCTAAATCTCCTCCTACCAAGTCTAGAGTTCTAAAATATAAGAAAATGATATAAAATACCGACTCTCTAACCTTTTGTTTAGTTGTAGATGTCTGCGAACCCAGTGTCGCAATTGCAATGAATTTCTCGCAATTACGGCTACTGATAGCCTAAGTGGGAAGTCGCAAATACGACATAGGCTTCCCAATTGCGAAGCCTGCTCCCTTCTCAAATGCGACACTTTTGTCGCAAATGCTATCCTGTCCTATTCCAGACCTTCTTCGCAATTGCGATCCAGGTATCGCAATTGGGACACCTAAGGCACCAACACACCAGCAGTCTTGTTTCACCTCAAAACCATTCTGAAGCATGTTCGAAACTCATCTGAGTTTTCGGGGCTCCAAACCAAACATCCACAAAAGTCTAAAAGCATCATACGAACTTGCTCGCATGATCAAAATATAAAAATAATATCTAGAACTATGAATCAAACATCAAAACGCATGAATTTCAAATAAAAGTTCAAGAATCTTGCAACCAAGCGTCTGAATCCCATCAAATCAACTCCAAATGATTCCAAATTTTGCAGACAAGTTCCAACATCAAAACGGACCTATCCATGTCCTAAAACAAATTCTGAATCCGATAACAAAAAGTCAAACTTGGGAAATCTTCTAAGCCTCAAATTGCCAACTTTCGACAAAAAAACAAAAATTAACCTACAGACCTCCGAATTCGATTCTGGGCATACGCTCAAGTCCCAAATCATGATACGAACCTATCGGAGCCATCAAAATACCATTTCGGGGTCATTTTCACAAAAGTCAATCTTTGGTCAACATTTCTAAATTAAGCATCTAAGTCAAGAACCAAAGGGTCCAAATCAACCCAAAACTTTACCGGAACAAAATTAACCAACCCGCAAGTCATAAAATCCCAAATACACATGTGTGAAGCATCAAAAAGGAAAACGGGATGCAATTACACAAAATGACTTGTCCGGTCGTTATAGTTTCTTCAAGCATAAATGGTACCACATTAAGAAAATGAGCTCCAAATTCTGTTTTGATTGAAGCATTACATCTATATCATAATTATGGAGCCGTAGCAAAATGAATCGTCGAATTTGGTGCGAAAAATGATCCGCAAACACGGAAATTACAACTAGAAAACAGCAGGTGCGACTTTTTGGGTTCAAAAGCGGAATTCCCATTATATAAAAAAAACACATTGCGTTATTTTGGTATTTTGAGCATATCATAAGTTCTAGAGCTCCGATTGAGGTTATTTTTGTGACGTTCTTCTCGTCTTTTCATGGGTGTCAGTATCTAACCTCAATTTTTATATTTTAACATGATTATAGTAGTTTATTTGTGAATTGATCCTTATTTTAATTGGAGATTTAAGGGTTTTATCAAAAACATTTCTAAAGTTAATAATTGAGTTTTGGACATCGATTCAGAGTCGGAATTGGATGAAATTAGTATGGTTGAACTTGTATATTAATGGATTGTTAGAATTTGTGAGTTTTGTCGGGTTTCGAGGTGCGGGCCTGGGTTGACTCTGAGTATTTGATTAAAGATTCGACCTTTATCGCTTTGGTTTTTTTCCTATTGCATTATTTGATATTTTTGAGTTACTTTTGGCTAGTTTCGAGCTGTTTGGAGGTTGATTCGCGTGGGATGGCATTTTTAGAGCATTTTTTGGCTTTCTCGGTATTTGTTTTAGCTTGTTCGAGGTAAGTAACATATCTAAACTTTGATTTGAGGGTAATTAACCCTGGGAATTATGTTACATGAGATGTATTGAGGTGACGCATATGCTAGGTGATGGGTGTGCGTGCATGCACCAAGATGTTCATGATTTGAGTGGACTTTAAACTATTACCGGACTTGTTTCACTATCATTCTTTATTATACATGTGTTTTCTTTACTCACTTTATTATTTCAGCTTTAATTCATATTAGAAATCATGTTTAGGCTATGTGCTTATTTGGTTGAGATGTAATGGAGCTATTCTTGTTGTTTAGAATTGTACGTTATAACCGTGGTTATTTACTTAGTCATGATTCCTCATTTGCATGTCATATCTCAGTCTCCGAACATTAATCATTTGCTACATCATACGTGTCGTTGTCTTTCATATGTGATATTATTTGGGCTGAGTTCTGTGAGATTGTAAGCCCTTGAGACTTGATTTGTTGTTGATTGATGTGGGTCGTAGAGTTGTGTTGTGAGTGATATATTAGTTGAGTTTCACGCCGCAATATGCCTTATTGTCTATTGAGTGTTATTTGGATCGGGTTGCGCAATAGGGCATATTGGCTTTATTATTATTATTTGGATCGCGTTGCACACTGCAACATGCCATATTGGCTTATGATTAGCGCTTGGGTAGGATTCTCCCCTCCGGAGTCTGACGTGCTAGTAGTGGGCGCATGCACAATGATATATACGCGTGCTTTGTTGAGGGGCTTTTGAGCCAGGCACCTATATAGTACTGAGTGATTGTGTATGTGATGGGATAAGGGCATTTGAGCCAGGCCCCTTGAGTGTGTTGAGAGTGAGTGTACTTGATGACTTCATTAGGATATTATTGACTTGACATGTATATTTGACATGTAGTCATAGAAATGTATTTTCCACATACTAGTTGATAAACAGATGATATTGACTTGAGCTGTATATTTGACATGTAGGCATAGGGAGGTATTTTCCTCATGCTAGATGGCAACATGATGTTATTGACTTGACATGTATATTTGACATGTATGCATAGAGATGTATTTTCCTCATGCTAGTTGGTAAATAAAATGTCTTATCTATTGTGGACAATTTGGGAAAAGTCATAATTCTCTAATAAACTCATATTTTAGTGACTTTGGTGAAAGGTTCGGCCTTTAATTGTTAAACTTGTAAAGCATGTCTAATTTTTCGTATTTGGGAATGAGTTGAATATGATAATTCTTGTGAGTTATTTACTATTACTGTCATCAGTATACCCTATGTTGTTATTGATTATTGTTGTTGGACACTAACTTTCCGAGCTCATCACGGCTTTCAACCTGAGGTTAGGTTTGTTACTTATTGAGTAAATGGGGTCGGTTGTACTCACACTACACTTCTGCACTGTGAGTGTAGATCTTGGAGTCGATGATGTGGATGAAGAGAGCTGGTGTTAATGATATACATGTTGTCCGGATATAGCTACCACTTTCCCTTGGTAGTTTAGATTGAAATTTTGTTTAGATATATTTCAAATATATGTCGTATTTATTTTTATACCAACTTTATTAATCTAAGTCTTAGTGGCTCATGACTTGTACTACCAATCCTTGGGGTATTATTTGGAAATCCAGTTATTTCACTTGTAAATTTCTTATTATTCTCATTATAATTATATTGACTATTGTTTGGCTTACCTAGCGGGTTGGGTTATGTGCCATCACGGCTAAGTAGATTTTAGGTCGTGACAAGAAAACACTAGGTTCGTAGGGTCTACGAGTCATGAGCAAGTGCCTAGTAGAGTCTTGTGGATCGGTATGTTAACGTCCATACCTATCTTCGAGAGGCTATAGGGCATGTAGAAAAATTTACCATCTTTCTTTCCTCATCGTGCGGCATTGATTCAGATTGAAGTGTATCTCTTGAAATCCCTTCCAGTCACTCGTATGTTATGTGATCTCTCGGTATCAGCTGTGCATCGACGGCTTGTGATTCCATGGATGAGGTGCGAGATGTGTCTTCTGTATTTTGGTGATGGGCTATTCTAGAGGACTTGAGGCCAGGTTCAGACCACAGCTTGGACTCGGTAGTTTCAGTTGTGTAGGTATGTGCTTTGAACTTATATGTCTTGTAGTGTCCCTAGGTGTGGGATTGATGGCTTAGTGAGTGGTTGGGTAGTAATATGATGAGTATTATGTGACTGGGGTTTGTGCTTAGATGGTTTAGATGTGACAAGAAAAGTTTGTTTGGGATGTGAAAAAGGCCATGGATGCTTGATTCCTGTCTTGATGTATTGTACAGTCTTCAGTTATGAAGGTGTTAGGGATATTTCATGTTGCTCACTTATGGAACGAAGTAGATTTATATGTCTTCATGATGAGTTTAGAATCGGGAGGATTTAGCGATTTCTTAGTGGTTACAACCAAGATGAAGTCATAAAGAGATACCAGTTTGAGGCTGAGTAGGTCGGTTATCACTTGCGGGGTAGTCTACGGATGTGTGATTTTTATGATGTTTCTATGGAGAGTTTCTTTCTAGTAGTGGGTTACATGTGTTGTAATTTGATTTTGGATCGCTTGAAAGAGCTCGCACGACTATCGCAAGGATGGATATGCGATTAGCAGATGATTTGAGGTACTTTTTGATTAGTGCTACATGATCTTATGAAGGATTTGTTGAATTGTTGTGCGGGATTATGGCAGTGATGGAGTAAGTGTATTATGGTTTATCATATATTATGTTCTGTGGCTTTGAGCCAAGTGGGGGAGTCTGCTATCGATTATCAGATTTCATGGTTATTTGTTATATTGGTTTTGGTCTGAGGCATATTTGAGGATTAGTTGTGACCTGAAGAGGTTTTCTTTGAGGATGACTTGAGCAAGGGTTGTTGGATGCATGATATACTATACTTTGTGGGAATACTGGAAATCTTGTAACGATTCGGGTTTGTTATTCGTGGTGGAGATAGTGAGCATGGAGTAGGGATTTACTCGATTTATTAGAGATGTGAAGTACTTCTTTAGGCATTTGGGTGCTAATGGAGCACAAGTCGTTCGGCTCATTTTGGCAGTGTATTTGAGATTAGAGGAGGGTGGATGACTATCAAGAAGGTTCTAATAGGTTCAAAATTCATATGTGGTATTTGAGGAATTTCCGTATTTGTAAATGGTTAAGATATGACATTTGCATTGGATAGTGTCGGGACACGCAGTACTTTTGTATCATTATGGATTCTACATTTCAATATTAGAGAGGTTAAGGAAACAACTTTAAATTCACATAAGTTCTCTTCAGATTGGGTATCTCGAATGCAGTATTTTCGGGGGCTTAAGAGAGAATATAGTAGCTTATGGGCTTTAGGACGATGTGGTTTCATGCTAGGATCTCTTGCGGTGAGCTTTGGGTAAGGATCATGGTGAACTGACAAGGATGAGTGTTGACTTGAAGGCAATTCAAAAGGAACTGGGAGAAATAGGACAACTTGGTGGTAGGTTGGATCAGCATGGCAATGGATATGATCGGTTCTTTTGTTTCTTATGATATGATAGGCTTTATCGGTGTTTTGTGGCAATAATCTTGGGTTGGTGACCTGCATGACTTGGTTGAGTTAGAGGGATTCATTTATGATGACTTGGTCTTGTGCTAAAGGGTTTTGAAGAGTTCTCAATGATTTCTACCAGTGCTTGAGATGGATGTCTTCTACTGGCATGAGGAATGTGTTGCGTGTTGTGATTTTATGTTGGATGGGAGTCAAGTGAAAGGTTTCTAGCAGACGGAATGTGTATCATATTTGTGATTTGGGGTTGATAATGGGGTTCTCATGTTTTCCTATGATGGCGTGATGGATGCGGTGTGACGTATGGGTTTGAGATTTGCATGTATGAATTTATAGTTTTGTTTTGAAGGGAAGGTCATGATTTCTAGAAGGCATAGATAGTTTCAGACGTTTAGAAGTATGCTGGAACTATCAGGTATCACCTAATAAGGGTGCGCATTTCAGAAGGCACACCGTGTTTTGACTTGCGGATGCTTGACTTGTATTACGATAAATCGCCTGGCTGGTTGACTACTGATGTTCAAATTTTTCTAAGTGGCATAGAAGAATTAAGGAAGTACTTCTTGTGAGATGATTGTTCTTGAGATTAGTTATTTGGATAGTCGAGTCAGGATCAGATATGGATATTTTTGTATCCTTGTGATTTAAAGACCGAGAGTCTTAGAGGTGGACTATTCCTTGGTTGTGCACTATGAAGATATGGCTAGAGTTAGACAGCTGATGGTATGTGTTATGGATAGGTTTCAGTGGATCTTTGGAAGGTTATCTACCTATTTTGGGAGGATCGGAATCGATTAGAGGTCACTGGTAGGCCTAATGAGAATGTGTATTCTACATCAAGTCTAGGCCTAATGAGAATGTGTATTCTACATCAAGTTGGATTTGTTTACTCAACACAGCTATTGTTGAGGGGTGTGTCATCGGTTAGAGTTGATCTTGTTCGTGTCTGATATGTTCCGTGAGTTACACTCCTATACTACGATGGGTTGTGAGACTGTTGACTGTTTACACACATTATGCGTATCTATTTGGGCATAGTGACGGAATTTGAGCGAGATGACTCTTAGGGTATTGAATTGTTGGTGGCACTTTGTTTATAATCTTCCTGTTGGTGATATATTGTGCTATATGTTTCTCCATAGTTATGGTCATACCCTTCTCGTGTTTGTTGTTGATATGCATATGGTTGTTGATTGTGAGCATTATGGCTCGAGGTATTCCATGTGGACCGATGTTTGGATTAGGCCACGCATCGTGGCAGAGTTATGTTGGGATATGATCCTCTGTGCTTATATCGTGTGATTTGTTCCTCTCCTGTGTGATGGGCTCACAACATTGCTCTTTGTGGTGCTATCTATTGAGCTTGCGGGATGGTTCTCGCATCTAATTCTCTTTCCATCATTGGCTACATTCGAGTTGTTGTTTGCTTGGTGCATGGATTTCATGGTATGTGACGCTAGGTGGTATTGGTATGGAATGTCGGTCGAGTAGCCTGTACTGGATTAGGTGAGGTTATTGGACCTAGAATGAGCGTTATTGGATTGGATTAAGGAAAGTTGGGGGAATAATGTCATTTGTTACCTTAGAATTTGGCTATGGTTCTTGTCGGGCGAGAGGGCTCTATGACTTATTGATCTGAAGTGTGGTTATGAGTTTCTGCATGTTTCCTTCATCCTTGGCAATATACGAAGGTTCAGAATGAGATTTTTTTTAATATGAGGTACATTACTGGTATCGGGTTTGTGATAGGCAGTTATTGTGGCCGCGAGTATTGCTATGAGCATATGAGTTATGCGGTATATCATGTGATTATATCTTGGGTTGTGGTTATGGCTTAATACAGCTTGTTCAGACTTGTTCGGTGTTTAGATGCGAGAATCGGGTCTTACAATAGATTTAGGATGTTGGACATCTGATTCGAAGGTTTATCTACTAAGGTTAAAGTAAGGATCATCAGTTATGTTGGGTTGTCATGCTTACAAGGTTTGGAGTGACGTGGATCACCCATGAGTATCGTATGGTGAGTTGATTCAGTGATTTGATGGCTCTGTTACGGCTCTTGGCACATTCGAGTACGAACGTACGTTTAAGTGGGAGAGAATGTAATGACCCGGCCGGCCGTTTTGTGCATTTACATCCACTTTGGTGGTTTGAGATCATGAGTAGTTTCATATGGTGTATTGCGACTTATGTATATCGTCGATTTTGGTTTTCGAGTGATTCCAGATTGATTTTGAAGAATGATTCTCAACTAGGAAGCTTTAAGTTGGAAGAGTTTACCAAGTTTGACGTATATGTATTTGACTTCGGATCAGAGTTTTTATGGTTCCGTTAGGTCCGGATGGTGATTTTGGACTTGGGCGTATGACCGGATTTGCATTTTGATGTTTCTAGAAGGTTTTGGCTATAATTGCGAAAAGTTGGCAATTTGAAGGTTTGGAAAGTTCATAGGTTTGACCGGGAGTTGACTTTGATGTTATCAGATTCAGATTATTGTTCTGAGAGTTGGAATATGTTTGTTATGTCATTTGGGGCTTATGTGCAAAATTTGAGGTTATTCTGAATTGATTTGATATGGTTCGACACGAGTTTTTGATGTTGAAAGTTCATTAGTTCCTTAAGCTTGAGTTGCGGCATGATTCGTGGTTTTGATGTTATTATGTGGGATTTGAGTCCTCGAGTAGGTCTGTATTATGTTTTGGGAGTTATTGGTATGTTCGTATGGGGTCCCGAGGGGCTCTAGTGAATTTAGGATTGTGTTGTGCTCGTTTTTTATGTTTCGACGTCGTTTCTTCAAGTATAAATGGTACCACATTAAGAAAATGAGCTCGAAATTCTGTTTTGATTGAAGCATTAGATCCTTAACATAATTATGGAGCCATATTAAATGAATCATCGATTTTGGACATCGTATGAGGGAGTTATTCCCATTTTAGTGTCAGAGAAGATAACTGTTACTGATGCTTTGCAGATGCGAAGTGGGTTCCGCATTTGCGACCCCGTAGGTGCGAAATATTGTCTGCAAAATCAGAAATGAAATTTGGAAAACCGTAGGTGCGGCTTTTGTGTGCAAAAACAGAAATCCTTGTGTATAAAAAATCAGACTACGTTCTTTTGGTATTTTGAGCATATCTTGAGTTTTAGAGCTCCGATTGAGGTGATTGTCATGATGCTCTTCTTGTCTTTACATGAGATGTATTGGGGTGATGCACATGCTAGGTGACTGGCGTGTGCGCATCGAGATGTTCACGCTTTGAGTGGACTTTAGATTATTACTTATTTTACTATCAAGCTTTATTATATTCATATTTTCTTTACTCACTTGATTATTTGAGCTATGATTCATGCTAGATATCATGTTTAGGATATGTGCTTATTTGGTTGGGACGTAATGGAGCTATTCGTTTTGTTTTGAGTTGTACGATGCAACTGCGGTTGTTTACTCAATCATGATTCCTCATATGCATGTCATATCTTAGTCTCTGAACATTAATTATATGCTACATCATGCGTGCTGTTGTCTTTCATATGCGATATTGTTTGGGCTGTGTTCTGTGAGATTGTGATCCCTTGATACTTGAGTGTTTGTTGACTGATGTGAGCCGTAAAGCCGTGTTGTGAGTGATATATCGATCGAGTTGCACGCCACAACATGCCATATTGGCTATTGAGTGTTATTTGGATCGGATTACATGCTGAAACAGGCTATAATGGCTTTATTGTTATTTGGATCAGGTTGCACGCCTCAACAAGCCATATTGGCTTATAATTAGTGCTTGGGCACGATCCGCCCCTCCGGAGTCTGACATGCCAGCAGTGGGAACAGGCACAATGATATATACACGTGCTTTGGTGAGGGGCTTTTGAGCCAAGCACCTTGAGTGTGCTGAAAGTGAGTGTACTTGATGATTTCATCGGGATATTATTAACTTAACATGTATATTTAACATTTAGCCATTGAGATGTAATTTTCTCATGCTAGCTGATAAACAGATGATATTGACTTGACATGTATATTTGACATGTAGGCATAGGGATGTATTTTCCTCATGATAGATGGCAACTTGATGTTATTAACTTCACATGTATATTTGACATGTAGGCATAGAGATATATTTTTCTCATGTTAGTTCGTAAATGAAATGTCTTATCTGTTGTGGACAGTTTGGGAAAACTAAAAGTTTTCAGATAAACTCATATTTTAGTGACTTCGGTGAAAAGTTCGGCCTTTAACTATTAAACTTGTAAAGCATGACTAATTTTTCGTATTTGGGAACGACCTGAATATGATAATTTATGTGAGTTATTTACTATTACTATCATCATTTTACCATGTGTTGTCATTGATTACTGGTGTTGGACACTGACCTTCTTCCGAGCTCATCACTGTTTTCAACCTGAGGTTAGGTTTGTTACTTATTGAGTACATAGGGTCGGTTGTATTCATACTACACTTCTACATCTTGCGTGTAGATCTTGGAGCCGATGCTACGGGTGAAGAGAGCTGGCGTTGAAGATGTACCTACTGTCCGGATATAGCTACCGGTTGCCTTTGGTAGTTAATATTTAAATTATGTTTAGATACATTTTAAACAGATGTTGTATTTATTTTCATACCAACTTTGTAAATCTAAGTCTTAGTGGCTCATGACTCGTACTACCAATCATTGGGGTATTATTTGGAAATCTAGTTTTTTCATTTGTAAATTTCTTATTAATCTCATTATAATTGTATTGACTATTGTTTGTCTTACCTAGCGGGTCAGGTTAGGTGCCATCACGACTAAGTGAATTTTAGGTTGTGACACTCGAATGGATCAATTATCGTGTCACCAACCAAACACAAAGTTGAAAAGTGTTTAGGATGAGGTCCAATACGCTCCAACTCTAAAATCACTTTACTTTTGACATCCTCATATGTATACATATTAGAGTCTTCAAATGTAATATTATCTACTTCCTCACATGACTCTAGTGTACTTTTCTCAAAATTGACATCATCAATAAAAATATGGTCGAAGGATTGACTTTCCATTTTTAGCTCTTCAATTTGGGGTATAAGCTCATTTTCAGCTCACACAACTCAGAACTATTTTGTTAGTCATTAGACGTAAAATCCTTTGCACGCAATTGAGCCTCAAGTTGTGAATAGAACTACCAAATTGGTCTATCTATTGTCTCAATTTAGTTATTCCTTCTATCGTAATTTTCTCACGGAGACTTCCATATTCTTATAATAATTTCATGTGCATATCAAGAATGCGAACATCATATTCCACATCATCCAATTTGTTAATCCTGTCAAACTCACAAGCATTATTAAAATAATCATAAGAAGGGATTGGAGTAGGACACTTAGGATAATTATTCCAATTTCCACAACAAATAGTACACGATTGAGATGGTGCACACAACTCGGTCCTAAAAATATTTTTACGATGTTGCCACAAGTGGGGTCCTTTACAATACGGACAAGGATCACAAAAACAAGAATGCTTACTATTCCACCACTTTTCATTCAAAGATGCCATGTAAACAAAATGTAATACTAACTACACTAAACAACAATTAAAAACTTTCATAGATGAAAAGTAAAAAATCTAATCTAGTAAAATAGTTAATTTCTAAGTCCCTGACAACGACGCCAAAACTTGTTGCTCCAAAACGCACATGCAAGTATACATGGTCGACAAGTAATAAAGTGATAAGTTGAGTATCGTTCCCACGAGGACTTGTGATTAACTATTAACTAAGAAGTTCTTAGGCTTGAATTCGAGGTTGATTTGGTGTTTTGGTGTTGTTTTGGGTGTTCCAAAGGTTTGATTAAGTTCGGGTAGTGATATATGACTTGTTGGAATTTTTGGTTGAGGTCCCGAGGGGCTCGGGATGAATTCGGATGGCTAACGGGGAGTTTGGAAGTTGGAAAATGCAGCTGAAGCTGCTGCTACTGCTATTTTCGCACCTGCGGAAGGAAGAGTCGCAGGTGCAAGGTCACTGGTGCGCAAGGGGAGTCCTTAAAGCTGCTGGTGTAATGTTACTGGTGTGGCCGCACCTGCGGATGGGGAGCCGCAGGTGCGATGATCGCAGGTGCGTGGGAGGCTCGAAGATGCGGAGATGGAAGCCTAGGGTTTAGTCGCACATGCGAAGATAGTATCGCACCTACGAGCCCGCAGGTGCGAGGGATCTGACGCAGGTGTTAAGCCTGGTCAGTTAAGTGGAATGCGCAGGTGCGCACTTGGGACCGTAAATGCAGTTACGTAGGTGCGAGGGGGCGTTCGCATGTGCGAAACACCTGGGCAGAACTATATAAGCCCAACTTCGCGAATTTTGCCCTTTCTTCACCATTGTTGGCCGGCGTTTGAGCTTAGGGCAGTGTTTTCCAAGGGAGAAACAAGAGATATCACTAAGGTAAGTTACTTGGGTTTATTTACGCGTGCTTTTAATGATTTCCCGCTGTCTAGTCATGAAATTGGTAGGAATTTAGGGTGAAATTGAGGGAGTTAGAGTTTGTGTTTTGGAGAGTTTTAAGTGAGGATTTGAGGGACCAAACGGAGTCTTATTTTGATGAATTTTATATGGTTAGACTCGGGTGAAGACGGGGTTTATTATTCTGCCATTTTTGACTGGTTTCGAGACGTGGGCTCGGGGGACGGGTTTTGGCCGATTTCGGATTTTTGGCCTATTTATATAATTGTTATTGCGGAATTCGATTCTTTAGCCTATGTTGATAGTAGTATTCTGATTTTGGTTAGATTCGGAACTTTTGAAGACCGAGTCCAGAGACGAGGGCATCCCGGAGTAGGATTTTACGCTGTTAAGGTGAGTAATAGTTTTAACTCTGGCTTTGAGGGTATGAACCCGGTGATTTGACATCACGTGACTGTTTGGAAGTGATACCCACGCTAGGTGATGGGCGTGTGGGTGTGCACCGCGAGGGATTGAGACTTGGTCCGTCCCGTGAGGCTGTGAGGCCTAATGGCTATTATCTGTGGTTATGTGTTATTCATTGTTGAACTTGTTTGCCTTCATGTTAGAGATCATGCTTAGCTTTATTCATGATCACATTATTTGCACTCAGTCATACATATTATTGTACATGTTTACCTCAGTCCCTATTATTTTGTTGATATGCTATGATACTTGACGTGGGCTGTGTTTCCTTTATTTGTTGATGATGGTGAGGCTAGAGATGTACATGAGTGAGTGAGTCCGAGGTCCTGTTGTGAGGTATTTGATTGAGGCATGTGAGTTGTCCTTGCGGATCCAGGTATTGATACCATATCACGTGAGTTGTCCACGTAGCATGTGAGTTGACCGTGCGGATCCAGGGATTTGATATTAGGGCACGTGAGTTGTCCGTGCTTAACGCTTGGGCTTTGGGAGCCCCTCCGGAGTCTGTACACACCCCCAGTGAGCGCAGGTACCTATTGAGTGTTGAGTGATGAGTGCGAGTGCCGAGAGCCGAGTGCTGAGTGATGGAGTGACATTGCTGTGAGGTTTCATCGCTTTTGTTGTTGCTGCACCTTACCTGTTAATTTCTTTGTAGCATTTATTGAGTTGATGGAATTTACCTATTTATTTCTATTTATTTTAAATCGTGATAAAGAAATAATTGAATTGTTTTACTTAGCTCGTTACTACTACTCAGTTCCTTAGTTATTTCTATTACTACTGAGTCGGTTGTACTCACACTACACCCTGCACTTTATGTGCAGATCCAGGTGAGTTAGAGCGCGGCGATCGTTGAGTTCAGGCCGGCTATCGTTGGAGACTGCAAGGTAGCTGCTAGCGTCCCCAGGAACTTGATACTCCTTTTATCATTTCTTCTTTTGGACTGTATTGACAGTTAGACAGTTTTATTTCTTAGTTCATAGATTTAAATGCTCATGACTTAGTGACACCCCGATGTTTGGGGCTCATTTCCGTATTTTCTATAATTATATTTAGAGTTGATTTAGTTTATAAAAAATTCAAATGTTGGAACTGTTTTATTAAATTCTTATAATCGATTTAGTAATAATATTTTGGGAAATAGGCTTGCCTTGTAACACGATAGGTGACATCACGACCATGGTTAGATTCTAAGTCGTGACACTTTTGGAAGCTCAAGACTGCCTTGACCACAGCTCTAGTTCTAGTTTTGCCGTCAACATCAGGCTTATATATAGTTTATTGTGATGCTTCGTGGATTGGCAACGGGTGTGTCTTGATGCAGGAGGGTAGGGTGATTGCTTGTGCTTCACGTCGGCTGAAGCGCCATGAGAAGAACTATCCTATTCATGATTTAGAATTGGTAGTCATTGTTCACGCATTGAAGATTTGGAGGCACTATCTCTACAGTGTGTCTTGTGAGGTATTCACGGATCATCGAGTCTACAACACTTGTTTAAGCAAAAGGATCTAAACTTGAGGTAGCGGAGGTGGCTAGAGCTGTTAAAAGACTATGATATCACCATTTTATATCATACTAGGAAGGCTAATGTGGTGGTCGATGCCTTGAGCAAAAATACTGAGAGTATGGGTAGCCTTGCATATATTCCAGTTGGTGAGAAACTGCTAGGATTCGATGTTAGACCTTGGCCTGTAACGACTCGACCGGTCGTTTAGAGAGTTGTAGCCATGTTTCCCTATTTTCTGCTTCTTTTGTGTTCTACAGCTGCTATATGACTTATCCGGTTAGTTGGTTTGGGTCCGGAGTGAATTTAGAATGAATTGAGACACTTAGTCTCTTAATTGAAATCTAAGCTGGAAAGGTCGACCGGATGTCAACTTATATGTAAATAACCTCGGATTGGAATTTTCATGGTTCCGTTGGGTGATTCTAGACTTAAGAGCGTGTCCGGATTGTGATTTGGAGGTCGGGAGTAGAATAAGGCTTGAAATGGCGAAAGTTGAATTTTTGAGAAGTTTGACTGGGGGTTGACTTTTTGATATCGAGATCGGATTCCAATTCCGGAATTTGAAGTAGGTTCGTGGGTCATTTGTGACTTGTATGCAAAATTTGAGGTCAATCGGACGTGATTTGATAGGTTTTGGCATCGTTTGTAGAATTAGGAAATTTAAAAGTTCATTAGGCTTGAATCTGTGTGTAATTCATGTTTTTATATTGTTTGAGGTGATTTGAGGGTTCGACTAAGTTCGTATGATGTTTTGGGACTTGATGGTATGTTTGGTTGACGTCGTCGGGGGGCCTCGGGTGAGTTTCGGGTGGTTAACAGATCATTTTTGGACTTGGTAGATGGCTGATGTCTACTGTTGTGTTTTTCTAGTTTCCTCTTACGCGTTCGTGAAGGGTGTTTGTGAGCGGGGAATTTTTGTTCTGCGCGTTCGCGAAGAAGAGGACGTGAACACGAAGGTGTGGTCTGTGTGTGCATCGTGAACGCGGGAGTGGTGTCGCGTTACCGAAGAGGAGGCAGCTGGGGACCCCCAGCCTTTTGGTCTATGCATTCGCGAGGCATGGGTCGTGTTCGCGAAGGTCAGAGTTGGTAGAAACTAGCATTCGCTAAGCGTTGGTCGCGTTCATGTTGAGTTCAACTAGGAGGCAGTCAAATTGGTCTACGCGAACGCGAGAGGACAGTTGCGTTCGCGAAGAAGGAAATCTGGGCAACAGTATTTAATTTCAAAAACGAGGGTTTGAACCCATTCTTCATATTTTGAGCTAGAGACCACAGATTTGGGCGATTCTTGAAGGGATTTTCGTGGAGTTGATTGGGATAAGTGATTATTACTTGGTTTTGGCTAAATTCCATGATTATGTCTTTAATTCCATCATCTAATTTATGATTTGGGGTGGAAAATTGGGAAAGGAAATAGGAAGTGTTCTTGAGTTAGATTTTTGATGTTTTGAATGGGATTTTGTTATCGGATTTGAGTAAATTCTGTATGGTTAGACTTGTGAGTGAATGAGCTTTCGGGTTTTATGATTTTGTCGAATTTCGAGACGTGGGCCCGGAGGCCGGGTACGGGACGATTTCGGATTTTTGGCTATAATATAGTATGTTTCTTGTGGAATTGGTCACTTTAGCCTATATTGACTAAATTTTACTACTTGTGGCTAGATTCGGGACATTTGGAGACCGATTTGAGTGGAAAAGGCATTTCGGAGTAGAGTTTTGCTCGGTTTGAGGTAAGTAACACTTTCAAACTTGGTTCTGAGGGTTCGAAACCCCGAATTATGTGTTATGTGATTGGTATTGAGGTGACGCACATGCCAAGTGACGGGCGTGCGGGCGTGCACCATGAGAATTGTGACCTGGTTGATTCCATGGCACCGTATAGTGACTTTATCTTGTTGATATCCGTGATTTCATCATATGATAAAGTAATTGAGCTGTCAATCATGCTAGATATCATGTTCAGGCTTTATCCCAGTACTGTTGGGACCCCTAGTGGTCATTTCTTGCTATCATCTCACTGATTTCATTGATATTTTGTATTTAGTCATGTTTATACATTTCATATCATATCTCAGTCTCAGTTGTTATTTATTGATTAATCATATCATTGTTTCGGGCTAATTTTCATGACATTGTGAGCCCGTGAGTGAGACTAGAGATATTGATGACTGAGTGAGGCCGAGAGCCTAATTATGAGTGACAGTTATGGGTTCGGGCTGCACGCCGCATCAGTTATACTAATTTGTGATAGTGCTTGGGCTGTAGTAGCCCCTCCAGAGTCTGTACACACCCCCAATGAGCGTGGTTGATATTATTGAGGGATGGATCTTCCCTGGACATGGATCTTGTCCGAAGTACTCGATACCTAAAGATGGATCTTCTCTATAGGGCTGGATTGGCCTTCCTCGGTACTGGGTGATTGATGGTCAGTGATTTATATATTCCGGGATAGATCTTCCCTAGGTCGTATGAGCCATATACAGTACCGAGTGATTGAGCATTTGAGAGCGTGAGAACATGAGGCTGTCAGCATGGTGCATCTCATATAGTGTGTGAATTGCCGTGTAGAAGTAGAAGATATATATTCCTCACATTGTTCATACTTGATCTACTTTATTATTTTGAACTATCTATTTAACTTGAAAGCATGCCTACGTTTCTGCACAGTTATTTCTATTTTATCTGTACCAGTTGAGTTCGTCACTACTTTTCGGTACAATGGTTGGACTTGTTACTTACTGAGTTGTATGTACTCACGTTACTCCCTGCACCTCATGTGCAGATCTAGGCACTTCTGGTCACGGCGGCTGCTGATTGAAGATTCAGATTTCAGAGACTATCGAGGTAGATGCACGGCGTTCGCAAGCCTTGACTCTCCGACTCTCCTTCTTTATCTCTATTTGTATTTCAGCTTTTATTCTCTAGACATTGTAGTAGACTGTATTCTAACATAGATGCTCATGCACTCCGTGACACCCCGATCTTTGGGAGGGGTTCGTGTTGCACTATGGTTTTATTTATGGTTTTAAATGGTTTCTTAAATATTAACTGCTTCCGTTAATTTTCAAAGATTTTATTTGGTTAAACTGGTTGAGTAGTTGGCTTGACTAGTTCCACAATAGGCTCCATCACGGCGGTTGGTTTTGGGTCGTGACATGGCCAAACAGTTCGTGAGATTAGATGTTTTGGAGCCTAGCCGAATTCTTGCTTATGTGGTTTCTCAATCTTCTTCTTATGAGCGCATCAGAGTGCATCACTATGACGACCCCCATGTGCTTGTCCTTAAGGACACGATGCAGCATGGTGATGCCAAGGAGGTTTTTATTGGAGATGATGGGGTGTTACTGATGTAGGGTCGGATTTGGGTGCCCAATGTAGATGGGTTACGTGAGTTGATTCTTGAGGAGGCCCACAGTTTGCGGTACATCATCATCCGCGTGTCGCTAAGATGTATCAGGATTTGAGGCAACACTATTGGTGGAGAAGAATGAAGAAAGATTTAGTAGAGTTTGTGGCTCGATGTTTAAACTATCAGTAGGTGTAGTACGAGCACCAAAGGCCGGGCAGTTTGCTTCATAGACTTGAGATTCTCGAGTGGAAGTTGGAATGTATTACCATGGATATTTTTGTTAGGCTCCCACGGACTTTGAAGAAATTCTACGTAGTGTGGGTTATTATGGATAAACTGACCAAGTCAGCCCACTTCATTCCGGTTGTGACTACCTATTCTTCAGAGCAACTGGATAAGATCTATATCCGTGAGATTGTTCATCTTCATGGTGTGTCGGTGTCCATTATCTCCGATCGAGGCACGTAGTTCACATCGCCTTTCAGGAGAGCTGTGTAGCATGAGTTAGGTACACGAGTTTAGTTAAGTATAACACTCCACCCCAGACGAACGGGCAGTTCGAGCGCACCATTCATATCTTGGAGGATATGATACATGCCTATGTTATGGATTTCGGGGGATCACGGGACCAGTTCTTATAGCTTACAGAGTTTTCCTACAATAACTATCAATCGATTATTTAGATGGCTCCTTATGAGGCCTTATATGGGAGGCGATATCATTCTCCAGTTGGTTGATTTGCATCGGGAGAAGCTAGGTTGTTGGGCATTGATTTGGTTCGGGATGCCTTGGAGAAAGTCAAGTTGATTCATGATCGGCTTCGTACAGTACAGTCCAGACATAAGAGTTATGCCAATAGGAAGGTTTGTGATGTTGCATATATGGTGAGGGAGAAGTTGTTACTCAGCGTTTTGCGCATGAAGGGTGTGATGAGGTTCAGGAAGAAGGGCAAGTTGAGCCCTCGGTATATTGGTCCTTTTGAGTTGCTTGAGAAAGTGGGAGAGATTGCGTACATACTTGCATTGCCACCTAGTCTATCATGTGTCCACCTTGTATTTCATGTTTCTATGCTTTGGAAGTATTATGGTGATATGTCCCATATTTTGGACTTTATCACGATACAGATGGATGTGGATTTTACTTATGATGTGGAGCCGCTGGCCATTTTGGACTGGCATGTTCAAAAGTTGAGGTCGAAAAATATAGCATCAGTGGATGTTCGTTGGAGAGGTAGACCGGTCAAGGTAGCTACTTGGGAGGAAGATCAGGAGATGCAGAGCAGATATTCACACCTATTTGAGACTCCATGTATGATTCTAGACCCGTTCGAGGATGAACGTTTGTTTAAGAAGGGAAGAATGTAACGACTCGGCCAATCGCTTTGTGTATTGTAGTCTCGTTTCCCTATTTACTGCTTCTTCAAAGTTCATTTGTGGTTATGTGACTTTCCGGGGTGATTGGTTTGGTTCCGGTGATGTTTCGGAGGGAATTAGGACACATAGTCACAAGGCTAGAAGCTTAAGTTGGAAGAGTTAACTAGAGTTTGACTTTTGTGTAGACGACTCAAGAATGGAGTTTTGATGGTTCTGACAACTTTGTATAGTGATTTTGGACTTAGGAATATGTCTGGATATTTATTTTGAGGTCTGTAGGTTTATTTGAGCCATTTTGCGAAAGTTGGAAAGTTGAAGGTTTGGAAAGTTGAAAAGTTTGACCAAGAGTTGACTTTATTGATATCGGGTATAGATTTTGGTTCCAGGAGTTGGAGTAGGTCCGTTTTGACATTTATGACTTGTGTGCAACATTTGAGCTCATTCGGAATTTGTTTAATATGATTCAACGTTAGTTTTAGAAGTTGGAAGTTCATTAGTTCATTAGGCTTGAATCGATGTGGGATTCTTGGTTTTGGTGTTGTTTGATGCGATTTGAGGCTTTGAGCGAGTTCATATTGTGTTTTAGGCCCCGTTGGTATGTTCGGACGGGGTCCCAGGGGCCTCAAGAGTTGTTCAGAAGGTTAACGGGTCATTTCGACTCGAAGAGGATTGTTGAAGCTGGGAATTTCTGGTGCAATCGCACCCGCGAGGAAATTTCTGCAGGTGCGACACTGCAGAAGTAGCCATTGATCGCAGGTGCGTGTTTGGCTAGGTTGGTGAAGAGTCGCAGGTACGAAGGGTTTACCGCACTTGCGAGCTTGAAAGATGCGGACAACAGTTGCAGAAACGGAAAGAAGAGTTGTTGAGGGAAACCGCTGATGCGTACAGCCAAGCGCATGTGCATAAATTTTTCACAGAAGCGGGTTTTGGACCGTAGAAGCGATGGGGTGGAACTTAAGTGTAATGTGCATATGCGAAATTTTTACCGCAGAAGAGTTACTTGGATCGCATGTGTGAAATCTCTAACAGTGTTATATTTCGAAGGGTTTCATTGTTTTTCTCATTTTGGGAGATTTGGAACTCGGCTACGAGTGATTTTTTATAGGGCTTTTGCTACAATTGAGGAGGTAAGTGAAGTTTAATCACTTTTGTTGTTAAATATTAATTACCCATTGATTATTACACCTAGCCTATGTGAATTGGAAGTGAAATTTAGGGATTTTAGACCATGGTATTAGAGAGTGAGATTTGAGCATTTGAGGGTCTATTTGTTGATGGAATTGGATGAAATTAGTATGGTTGGAGTCGTAATTTAAAGGGTGTTCGAAATTTGTGAATTTGTTTGGGTTCCAAAGTGTGGGCTCCAGGATGATGTTTTGTGTTGACTGTTTGATTTGAGGTAAAGATCTTAGCTTTATCTTTTGGAATTATTTCTTATGGCTATTATTGATGGTATTAAGTTATTTTGGTTAGATTCGAGCCGTGTGGAGCTTGATACGCACGGAAAGGCTATTTTTGAGGGTTGATTTGGCTTGCTTTGAGGAAAGTATCTTACCTAAACTTGGTTGAGGCACTAGTTGCCTGGATTCTTTGTGATAGCTACGTTCTATGAGTGGCGCATATGTGTGGGGTTGAGCCCATATGCGTGCACCGGGGTACTATTTAAATGCTCGGGGTAGTGCTTAGGCTACGACATGCCTTGAATTGATTGCTAAACTTCAAGCTTAGATGTTTCACCTATTAGTACCACTCTATGAGATATTCGCACCACATTTGATATTTCGTTGAGGTTATTTTCCCGATTGAACCTTATAAATGGCTATTTCATGATGAAATTGTCTGTTTTAACTATGATAACACACATTTCACATACCTACACCATAGCATGTTAGTTATACCAGGCCAAGAGTATGAAATTTAATAATCATTGATCACGTACATGTATCCTCGTATATTTGGTTTCTGTGAGTTATGTTGTTGTCACGACCAAAATCGAGGGGTCGCGACATGCACCTAGTGCCTTACTCAACTGAGTACCAATGTAACGTATCTTTCGTATCACACCATCATGGGTAAATGGGCCAGAAGGGCCGTCATGAGATAACCATAATAAAACATAAGGGAATACTAGACATATGACAACCCAACAAGATATAGAAACT
Organism: Nicotiana tabacum; assembly: GCF_000715075.1. Taxonomy (NCBI): domain Eukaryota; kingdom Viridiplantae; phylum Streptophyta; class Magnoliopsida; order Solanales; family Solanaceae; genus Nicotiana; species Nicotiana tabacum. Next base: position 91,000,672 of record NC_134093.1, on the reverse strand, counting down.
TATGCATGTGACATACCGACCTACAAGGTCGATATGATCATTTGTACACTCAAAACATAGTCTGACAAGGCCATACAAGTATCCATATAGATGGAATTTGTCTACAAGCCTTTAAGAGTACATAAACATCGTAAATGTTAGGACAGGGCCCCACCATACCAATCAATACATGTCCAAATCATATTGACCAAATAGGCAACTCCGGAGCAAATGGAGTGCACCAACACCTTCTACTGAGTTGATTGCCTACTAGGAGGACTGTCAACATGTCTATCGGGACCTGCGGGCATGAAACGTAGCATCCCCAGGCAAAAGGGACGTCTGTACAAATAAAGTTCCGAGTATCTAAGGCAGGAAAGTAGGATATAAAAGACATGAAAGAAACATAGAGTAAGGAACTCAACATTTAAGTCTGAATAGCTCTGTGAATCATGAAACATTTATAATATCATGCATATGCATATAAATGTCATATATTTCACAGGTATATGCGTACATAACATCATCAAGCCATTGAGGGCATCTCATCATATCATCTAGGCATCCATGGGCGAAATCATCAATGTATACCAGTTGATCAAGTGGTGGTGCATATATAGCACCGTAACCTTTCCCCATAACCTATGTGCATATAATATACGCGTGTATAACACCATCTGGTCATGGTTAATGTACATGTATAAATGAATGCAATGCATAAGAAGTAAGTCAATAAGATCTTTCGGGATGTCATAAGATCAATATGTCTTGGTTAATATCATAAAATAAACTTGATCAACTTACGTATTTTCTGAGACCTGTGAGTAGACAATATAATAATAGGACACATGAGAATATAGAACATAGGAAACCATAGTACTTCTAAGAATACAGTCACTTGTGAAAGTTGTGTGTTTGCTAGTTTCGTTTGTATCATATGGATCATGCCAAAAGGAAAGAAAGGATAGCCTTAACATACCTTAACTCTGTTGAGTCCTTAATGTCATCCAAGAAATTCTTCAAACAACCCAACTCAATCTACCATAGCATAAGGAGATTCAAAATCAGTGCTGAGTAAAGGCTAAGTCCGCAACTTAAACTAGTAGCTCGTTTATGTAAATTTGGGCAGTATCTCTCCTGTAACAAAAGACTCCTCCTATACCATATACCAACTGTCGCGCCCCGTTTTCTCGCGAAAGCGGGTTTCGACATGTGACAACTCTTTTAAATGGGTATTAAAAGAGAAGAGTCACCACCTAATGATTTTAAGGTGTGTTAGGACACCTATTTGCAAATAACTATGTTTGACTAGTCTGTTTCACTAAAGATCGGGTAAGGACTCAAATTACCTCGAAGAGAAAGTGTTAGGAACTCTTCAATGTCCACAACTGTGGGTCCTAGCCGAACTTTAAACTATGTGGATTATGTAATTTAGCTAGGTGATCAAATAAGGGAAAATTAGAAGTCGAAGAGTCTTATTAAAATATATGAGGATCAGTACAAATCATAATAACTACAAGGATACAACTACATCGATCTATAACAAATGCATAAAGAAAAAAAGGGGGGAGGGGGGTCCTATATTTTTTAGCCTAAAGGATCACTCCGTGCAACTTAAATAATACTTCGCAACTTCCCTTCGGTAGGAGTTGCTCATATAATCCAGCGAGCACAGACTATCATTTCCTGCTATCCGATTACTATGTTGAAGTTGTTTACCTAAAAGCGTTCTAATTCAATTCTAGGTCGTACCCTATGTGTGCACTACCCGTCCCATACCTATGGTCCAGGAGGCTTTGGACCTCTATTTAGGTAGTTCTAGATGTCACTTAGGATGCTTAAAATGATAAAACTATCGCACGTTCAAAAACATGTAGGACCACACGTAAGTACAATTAAAGGCTCGAGTTAACCTCCACACATAAGCAACAATGATCGTTGCAGTTAGGCAATAGACAATTTCAGACGCATTAGAGTCATTAAGTCCTATAGGCATAGTTTCTAGGTGATTCTAATTTCTATGTATTATACAAGCAGTATGGCAACGTATAGGAAGATTAAAGCGTTGAAAATCCTATAGGCATGATTTCTAATTATTTGTACAATAAGGCAGTGAAATGGTCTCAGAATCCCGAATTACCAATGTTGGTTTTATAGGCATAGTTTTTAGGTAGATGGCAGTGTCCCATAAACGTGATTTTCTAACAGTTGAAATTGATTTTATAGGCATGTCATCCAAGTATGGCAATGCAACGAAGTATCAAAGTGATTGACTAATTGATTAAAATCTTGTAGTCATGATATCTAAAGGAGCGTTGTGTTAAGAGCAATAGAAACAATTGATTGATTAATTAATTGAAACCCTATGAATATGATATCTAGATGGGCAGTAACGAAACATGTGTTATTTATCCTATGGACGTGATTTCTAAGTGTGCACAATAGTAAACCTAGAAAAAAGTATAGCAAATACTTAAACATACTTTAGACAGGTTGAGTGAAGTATGTGCGATTTCCTATAAGCATAATTTCTATGAGTGGCAGAATAGGAATATACTAAGAAAAATAATAAATAAGACATGATAAACGAAAGACGAATAGAGCACATAGACCCTATAAGTATGTTTTTCTACCCTTTTTATGCAAGCACTAGAATATACCCGTTTCGCACAATTCCACTAATCTCTCCATAATTCGTTACTACAGTTTATTACAGGCCCAAATAGGATAAAATAGTTAGAGACTTAATAGGGCGGCTACAGGCCCAAGACACAACAAATACAGGATACCCCAGGCTGATTCTGGGTCTTCAATTCAGCCTGGAACCTTAGGTAATGAACATGCCCAAACTCCAGGTGGCTATTAATATGCTCCAGTTTTGAGTACCAAACTGGCCCAATAACTAGACCCAAACTTTAAAACAGCTGGCTTGCTTACCCAAGGAATGCTAAATAACTGTAGCAACATCAGTGACAGGCTTGATACTAGGCGAACTTTAAGAATTAGGAGTTTCATCTTTTAATGTTATAGCTAACACAAAGAAAGAAGGGATTTATAGACAAAGACATGCAAATAAGGTTACGCAATATCCTTTACAGGCACATATGGTATAAACAAGACAAGTTTTCAATGACAGGTTTGAATATCATAAGTTAGCAAACTATGCCAGATAGAGTTTCAAAGTAAAGCATAGTCCAGAATTAGCCTAAAGGGAGTGGAAATTAGCATAGTCCAAATTTAGCGAGTGGATGGAAATTTTCACATGAAAGTTTTTAACATGAAAGCCTAATGAGAATACGGTCATCAACAGCATAGTGACAGGCTAATGGGCATAATTAAGAACAGTTGGCAAACATATCACTTAGTTGAACATGAGCCTTAACATGATGGGCATTACTATAGCACAAAAACTCTAAAGAACTCACGGTAGATAAAAGAACATGTCAATTACATGTCAACAGGACAAGCCAACATTATGATTCATGTCAGTCGATCCCACATGAGAGAAAACTATACATTGACATTTATCCTATAAGCAATGGTAAAGGTGCAGGATTAACAGGTCAAAGAACATAACTACTAGAGTTACAAATTGTAGATAAACAAGTGTGGTTATATAATGAAATAGTGCTACAACATGGGAGAATCAGGATTCAGTTTGCAGGAAATAATAGATTATTCTTAAAGTTTTCAACAGCAAGAGATTCATTAAGGCAAATTCTGAGCAAACACAAAACATGACATTAAGGCACAAGTAAGAACTTATAACAAGCACAAAACATGACAATAAGGCTAGCATGAAAATTGTCAATAAGGTAAAACTTAATAGGGCCAGAAATTTTTCGAATCAAATTTGTAGAGTGAAAGTCTACTACATATGTTTAAACCATTCCAGTTTGATACTAGAGGTCATGTAACTTGCAAAACATCATTGAGACAATAGATTTATAGAAAGAACACAATAATATAATACCGCAAGTTCACAAATAACAGAGAAACTTAAGGTATGCTTTTCTAAAAGTTCAACTAGTATTGGCATACAGAGTACACACATAAGCAAGTAAAGGAATATCAATGATGGCTATGAGAGTCAAGAATGCTAACCAGTTGAGAAGATAAATGAACAAAAGGGTGAGTAACCCAGAATCTCAGTAGTGACAACAACAGAATTGCAAAAAAATTCCAAATCTTAGTGCGCCAGAGTTCACAAGAGCTTCAGTAAGCCCCCGGCAGTGCTCGCACTAGGGAGGTTAATAGAGAAGATTCTGGTGGCCTTGGCTTCCAGCCGATCACAATCAAGAGAGAGCAGAAATAATAGAAAATAAAAATGAAGGATTAACAGTAGGTGTTAAGCAATTAGCCTCTCTCCAAAAAGGATTAGGGGAGGAGTTTATATAGTAGTAAAATCAGGCAGATAAACAAGGAAAGAGATCAAGTAAACATGAACAAAAAAGGTGAGATCTCGCATGCAAGTCAATAGGGGAACCGGAAAGGAAAGAAATCAAACTCCAAATACTAGTTAAGATTTAAAACTCAAAATCGGACAACTTGTATGAAGAATCTAGTTTTTCTTCGCGTATATGGACGAAATATTATCTGAATCTTCAAGATTGCGCTGATTCTCATCCGATATAGATGTGGTATTTGCTAAAATTGGGCAAATACCTAAGTAATGCCATAAACGTGTGACCAGTACCAAAGGAACCCAAATATGGTAAGCAAATAATGGTAAAATCTCATTATCAACAGGATTAGGAGAGGGAATTAAAGGGAAGGCGGCTAGGGTTTCTCAGAGAAAGAGAGGATGAGAGGGTTAAGTGGCGGCTTGTTGAGAGAAATGGTCTCTAGGGTTAGGGTGGGGAGTTATAAGGAAAGGGGAAAGGTTATTGTGGGTCGTTGATCATTTGAGATCAACGGCCAAGATAGAAAGGTAAGCGGGGTGGGTCGTGTAAGAGGGTCCCGGCCGGGTTGAAATAGAAATGTCATTTGGTTTGGGCCTAGGAAGCTTGGGGTTGGGTTCCTTTATTTGGACCTCAGTTGGTCCAAAAATAAGGCTTAATTTGGGCCGGAATTTAAAGTAAGATATTAAGGGAAAATAATTTAATGAAAATAGCTAAATAAAAATATAAAAATACTATTTATGCAACTTAATACTTTAAAACAATAGTTTAAGATTATAAAAAATGCAATTTTTTTGACCTTACAAAAAATGGAAAATGCAATTAATTGTAAAAATATAGGCTATTATTACAAGATTACGTATTTCGCATAAACAGTACAAAAAATATAATTATATAAAACAAAGTAAAATATTATGAAACATATATATGGATGCAAATAATAAATTTGGATGATTAAGTCATTACAAAGTAATTTGAAAGGGTAATTGATAAATAATCAAGTAATGAAAATGCAATGAAATCAATTTTAAAGCTCTAAAAATGGAGGAAAATTATAGAACATACTTGTGTAAATCTTGTAAATTAAATAATGATGCAAAATGATATTTCGAAAGTATATATACTTATTCGAAAGAATATGAGAGCAAAATTGGGTATTAACACCAACAACAACAACTAGAGCAATACAATAAGAACAATATCAACAATAGGGTAAAAAAATTCATTAACAAGTCATCAACATATCACGATGAGCGGGAATCTCGGATTGAATCCCTTTAGCGTCCTTCAACCCCATTATCATACATTAATTAACTTAACAACATGTCAAGCATGATACCAAGTAAAATCGGAGGACTTACAACCTCCTATTAATCACCTAATCCACACTCAAACAACCCAACAATCCAACAACAACAAGTGTAACTTTCCATTGTTATATTATCCTTTATCTTCTTATTCGCAATACCAATAGCAAGTTTGACATGTAGAAAATATATTCATGAAAATAAAAGCATAAACAAGTCATTTACCAAGGTTTCCAACCATTTAAAGTTCATGGAAACAACATTTCCCAAAACAGTCCATTAAGAACAATAACATCTCAAACTATTTCAAGTCTTCTCTTGTAGTATCTTGCTCAAATAATGCAACCAACATACAAACAACTTCAAAAACATGTAGTAGAGTATTATACATACCTAAACAAACAGAAACCACTTGAAATTTCAGCCAAACACATCCCAAAACTATTCTCAATGGAAACAAAACCTCAAAGAGAGGTTGTTTCCGAAAGACCCCATCTCAAGTACAAAATCCTAACATAACCAATGAAGATATTCCCTTCAGTCAAACTGAAGATTAATCAAGAGAAAATCTTTAGTAGGGTAGTAAAGAATATAACTCAGTAACTTCCTCAAAAGCCAATTCCACTGTTGTCCTATATTTTCTTCTAAAAAGAAGATATTAAGCTCCTTTATCTTTCTCAAACCCAAGACTGAATACACTTTAAATAATGCTGCCACTACTACAAATTCGGCAAAAACCGATCAAGGTCGACCGATCAACTTTGGTCGGTCAAAAAATCGACCAAAGTTGGTTGATTTTTCAAAATAATATTTTTTAATTTTTTTTTTACGAAATCGACCAACTTTGGTCGGTTTTCTTTGACGCAAAAATATGGAAAACTATTTTTGAGTCCCGCGAAATTTATGTTTCAAGAAACCGACCAACTTTGGTCGGTTTTTCAATTAAAATAAATAAAAATTAATATTAAAAAAACCGACCAAAATTGATCGGTTAATTCGGCAGGTCATTTAAAAACACCGACCAACTTTGGTCGGTAATTTTATATTTTAATAAACCGACCAACTTTGGTCGGTTATTTTCGTGATAAAATACAATTAAAGAGTATAAATCAAATAAAAGACAGTCTTAAAACAAAATACACCAATGGTCTAGTGGTAGAATAGTATCCTGCCACAGTACAGACCTCGGTTCGATTCCCAGATGGTGAATCTTTTTATTACATAATTAAAATACCGACCAACTTTGGTCGGAAAATTTGGTCGGTTTTTTTTTGCAAAATTTTTTTTTTTTGAATTTAATTGACCGACCAAAGTTGATCGGTAATTTCCGTCCAACTTTGGTCGGTATTCCTTTCCGACCACAAAAATTCCGTCCACACGTAAATGGTCGTGTTTTGGTCGGTTTTTGGCCATTACCGACCAACGTTGGTCCGTTTTTTGGGTCTGTTTTTACCGGATTTCTAGTAGTGTGCTTTAGTTTTTTTTCTTTTTTGAGAAAGTAAGACTACTTTAAAGTCTAGATCAACATAAAGCAAGATTTGTGTAATTTACTCTGACTGCACATGACTCACACATGAGATTTGGTTCACAATATAGACAAGAAGGAGCTAAGGGGTAAATAGAATATCATAATACTGAACACGATAATAAGAAGTGCTAGCCAAAAGGGCAACCATTAAGTTCTTGCTCAAGATTATTGATCCAAAGTGTGATATCAAAAGAAAACGAAGCTTGTGTACACATTTATCCTCAAGTACTCAGAAAAGTGAATGAGTAGGAATGGCTTTTTGTTCTCCATGCATGCAATGTAAAGTCATGACACTCGACTATCTGAATTTCTTCTAGCGAGCAGGGTATTTAATTGTTCTTACTGTTGGAATTTATAAATCCATATACTGATCAAGATGTACTAGAAGACTACTTTTACACCAAAATTAACTAGTACATCACTCAAACTGACTACTAGCAGACTACATTTAGACCAAAATATACTAGCAAACTACTTTTACACCAAAATTTACTAGCATACTACGTTTACACCAAACTGAATGTTTGTTTCAGTTAATTTTCAGGTAATTTTATTATTTTTCTTCTTCTTAAAGTCATTTTAGATTAATTGTCTTATGTGCAGACTAGTTGTAATGAAAGTTAAAAGATACTGGAACATGTAGGAAAGCAGCAAATGCACAATCAACAACTAAATGAACTAATGTTCCGAGTAAGTTGTTACTAACTTGGTATGTTCATCAAATGATCATTCTCCTGAAATGGCTGATTCTTCATTTCTTTCATATCATTTTCTAATGTAGACAGACGATCCTTCAACGATTTATTTTCTTCTTGAGTTGAATGTAACTCATATTTTAGTTCAGCCTTTGAGGAAGCGCCACCTTTCAAGTCTTTTGCTTTTACTCCACCTCCAAAGCAAAATACATGGCTACAAGTTTGAGGTCCAAAGCATTTTTCTACAATCTCTATGCTAGGAAGAGACGGCTCGGACATCGCCAATTCTTGGAATTGAACCTGCAAAGCATATAAAGATTTTTTTGTCATAACCCATTCAAACTAAAAGTAAGGTAGAAGATCAATTAACCAAACGTATATGTTTCTCAATTGTTTCAAAATCAACAAGTGTGTTATTCTTCTTGCGAGTCTCACAGAAAATAGTTGCCAAATATGTTGGTTTGCCATCTTTTCCGCCCTTCACATAAAAGTAAACAATGTCAAATAGTGTATGACAATATTCAAAGAAAAGAATTCAGATTTTATGACAATACCTTTTGATAAATAATTTCTCTAATTGGCTTGCTACCAATATGGTGAAGCATCTTTAGCTTAGCTCTATTTGTTGTGTTCCTATTGCTTCTCGCCTATATTTGTGCAAAAATATTATATTGAAATGTTATGTATAAATTCTCAAACAAAACATCATAGTTGAAAATGAAAATATATAAGTATTATATGTCAAACCTGAAAACTTTCCAAAGAAATCATCACAACCAATGTCTGCATTGTTCCCATCATGATTAGGATATAAATATCTCAAAATTTCTTGTATTCCATCCCCACTCTCACACTCTTCTACTTCATTATCATCTTCATGTTCTGACTGTGGCTCAACTAAAACTTCTCCATGGTGATACCAAAAAATATAATTTTTAATTATTCCATATATTTTCAAATGTGACACGGCTGTCTCGCTTGTTGTATAACTGTATTTTTGTCATCGCACATAAGGAGCACTTATTTCATACAATTCTCCTGTTCTTCTAAAAGCATAATTTAAAAACATCTGAATCCCCGATTGAATAGACTTCATCGAGTCGACTATCAACAAGCTGCATCTAATGCTTACTTGGTGCCATAACTGTAAAGAGTATATAGATTTTAGATAAAAAAATCTATTTAGGATTAAAAAAATACTAAAGGTGCACATAACCTTTTATTAAACTTGCAAACTCATTCTAATAGTCAAAACTTCCTAAGATATCACAAGATGAGATAAACTATTAATTGATAGTCAAAACAAATAATATAGAATTGCTCAGCAAAAAAAATACATGATGTGTCTTCCATATTCCTATTCAATTAATTGTACATTCCACCATACTTGTTTTGACTAACGATGACACTGGTACATATACTATTGTGATATTTTGACAGAGGTGACAGTGAAAACAATGGGCTTCAATGAAACCAAGATGTTTACTGATTATGATGTTTAAACTTAGCTTTGAAGTTCGCTCCTTTATCTATCTTCAGGTTTCTTAGATAGATATCAGTCCAAATTAGCTAAGAAACCCCTTAACAATGAAACTTAATTAGTAATGAACTTAATCATGTTTCTTGCATATCTAATAGTGGGTTTCTTAGCTATTAATAATCAGGACTTCATATGTTCATGTCTAATAGTGGGTTTCATAGCTATTAGCTATTAGTGAAAACAAAGGACTTCATATGCACAATAAAACTTAATTAGTAATCAGGTTTCTTGCATATCTACATATGCACATATAATCCTAAAGCATTACAACAAACTCCAATGGCATATTAAACTTCATTAAAGCATTCTGGAAGAGAATGCATGTTAATATTGAGAGCAGAACAAATTTAATCTTTAGATTGCTTCTTATTACTACATCCTGGTACATTACACGAAGATCTAAGAAGTTGTGTAGTATCACATCAGCATGCAGCATAACTGTCGTATATACCGGAGACAGAAAAGAAGAGGCGTATGTTAACTTGCTTGATATACAATATATGTGAGGATTACTTCACATTCAATATCTGCTAAAATGGAAGTAATAGCATACAACTCTCACAAAGCTCTTAAGTGCCAACGTTTGTGTGTAAAAATATGAACACTTAGTATTATTGTAAAACGACAAGGTTTAGGTGTAACTATCAATTTCTTCAGCTGCCATACTTAAATTTTAATGGGGTAATTTATAGCTCACAATGGAAGAAGAGAAGTGAAAAAGTAACTAAATACATTAATAGCACAGTTTACATTCAAGCACAATAGGAATCGAAGTGAATTAACACTGAAATCAAAACTCTCCGCATCATCGTATGAGAAGTGAGAAGCTAAATAAATACATTCATAGCACAACATATTGTTGGAATACATTTCTATCCCAGCAACACTGAAATCAAAACTCTCATACTATTAGATATTCTTAATTAACGAACAGAGACCCGCAATCTTTCATAGCTAGTGTAGTATGAATCAAACAACTGAGATTGCAGGGATCAGATAATCCAAAAATGATGTCAACATTAAAACATGCAAGTTTAAAAAGAGAAACAAAGACGATGGAGGGAGATACGTTAACAAAGACAATGCATACCATCATTTCTCCTCGTCTAAAGTTTTTCTATAATATCATATTGGATTTACCAAGATCTATAAATTGGTTATACAATTCAAATAAACCATAAAATTCTAGAGTAAAGAAACTAAATTAGAGCACATAATATCTAAAAAGTTCAACCAATTCACCACCACATAAGAAAACCCACAACAAACAATATCACACAATATACCCACGACATATATTCCTTATCCTTTCAATAAAGTTCCCAAAAGACTTGTTTAATACAACTCTAATAGACAAAGTTCCACAATTAATCCTCAAATACTTTACTGTAACAACCCGGTCGGTCGTTTCTAGAGTAGCCTCGTTTTCCCCATTTTTACTTCTTTTTGTGTTATTCAGCTATATTATGTTATATCGGGTTAGTTGGTTCGGGACAAGAGTGGTTTCAGAGTGAATTGAGACACTTAGTCTCTTAAGTAGAAACTTAAGTTGGAAAAGTCAATCGGATGTTGACCTATGGGTAAACAATCTCGGATTTGAATTCTGATGGTTCCGTTAGCTCCGTTAGGTGATTTTGAACTATGGAGTGCGTCCGGAATGTGATTTGAAGGTCCGTGGTAGAATTAGGCTTGAATTGGCAAAATTAGAAATTTGGCGATTTCGGTCGGCAGTGAAAAATTTGATATCGGGGCCGGAATAGAATTCCGGAAGTTGGAGTAGGTTCGTAGTGTAATTTATGATGTATGTACAAAATTTGAGGTCATTCGGACGTGGTTTGGTTAGTTTCGACATCGGTTGCCGAATTTGGAAATTTAGAAGTTCTTAGGCTTGAATCCGAGGGTAATTTGATGATTTGATGTTGTTTTGAGTGATTCGAAGGTTCGACTAAGTTGGTATGTTGATATTTGACTTGTCGGAATTTTTGGTTGGGGTCCCGAGGGCCTCGGGGTGATTCCGGGTGGTTAACGGATTTGTAGAAGTTGGAAAATGCAGCTGAAGCTGCTGCTACTGCTATTTTCACACCTGCGGAAGAAAGCCTCGCAGGTGCGAGGCTGTTGGTGCATGTGGGGAGTGCGCAAGTGTGGGAAAATTTGGGCTAGGCAAGATGCGCAGGTGCAAGTTGGAGGTCGCATCTGCGAGCCCGCAGGTGCGAAACCTGGGGCGCAGATGCGGAAAAGGGAAATGGTGGGCAGGCTTCGCAGAAGCGGAGGAAACGCGCAGCTGCGCCTTCGCAGGTGCGATGGGTTTGCCACAGATGCGGAGTCTGGGCGCGTAAGTGAGTTGTGTAGGTGCGGCTTCTTGGACCGCAGGTGCGGTCGCACGGGTCCGAGAAAATGGCCGCAGGTGCGAGGAGCCTAGGCAGAGGGTACATATTGCACACTTCGCGAATTCTGGTGCATTTTTCACCATTTCTATTCGGTTTTTGGAGTGTTGGGGAGAGCTTTGAAGAGGGAATCAAGGGGATTTTGTTGAGGTAAGTTACTTGAGCCCTAATACTTGTATATATGGCAATTTTCCGTTGTTTAATCATTGTAATTAGTAAAAATGAGGGGTTAGGGCTTGGAATTTTTGGAGAGTAATTTAAGGATTTGAAGGACCAAACGATGTCGGATTTTGATGAATTTGGTATGGTTAGACTCGTGAGTGAATGAGCTTTCTAGTTTTGTGAATTCTGTCTGATTTCAAGAAGTGGGCCCGGGGGCCGGGTTTGAGCCAATTTTGGGTTATGGTCTAATTTTGTAACTTTTCTTATGGAATTCATTCTATTAGCGTATATTGATGGTATTGTACTGATTGTGAATAGATTTGGAGTATTTGGAGGCCGAGTTCAGAAGTAAGAGCATTGCGGGGTAGAAATTTGATCGGTTTGAGGTAAGTAACGATTGTAAATCTAGTCCTGAGGGTACGAAACCCCTGATTTTGTATCATTCTACTATTTTTAGTGACGCACATACTAGGTGACGTGTGTGTGGACGTGTACTGTTGGGGACTGTAACTTGGTTCATCCCGTAGCAACTTTAAAGTTGCATATTTTATTGAGACTATATGATACTTATATGTTTTAGAAACAGTTTCTGTAAATTGGGCTGAATGCCATGTTCGGGCCTTGCGCCAGTGCTGTTTGGACTCTTAGGGGCTTTTTCTTACCATTCTCTCATTGTTTTCGATTGAAAATATATACTCAGTCATGTTTATACTTGTTCAACGCATAACTCAATTTTATGACTCTATTTTGATGCATATAAATATTTTGGGCCGAATGTCCTGTTTTACTGAAATGCCCGAGTGGCTTGAGAGGTTTATGACTGAGTGAGGCCGAGGGCCTGATTGTGAGGATGAGTGTGGATTGGGGCTGCCCGCCTGCAGTATACTTTATTATTATAGCACGTGAGTTGTCCGTGCAGATTATAGCGCTTGGGTTGAAGGAGCCCCTCCGGAGTCTGTACACACCCCAAGTGAGCGCAGGTACCTACTGAGTGCGAGTGCCGAGTGCTGAGTGACTGGGAGGCATGAGTGATTGTGAGGTATGCCCGAGTGGAAAGAGTGATTGTGAGGTATGCCCGAGTGGCACGAGTGACTATGAGGTTTACCCGAGGGGCTGTATATGAGTGATGTTTTGCCCGAGGGGCTGTTTATGATTTCGTCATTTTGCTCACCTTTGCATTTTTTTCCTCTGTCTGAAAACTGTTGGAAAATACCTTTAAATGATTTTTACTGGAACTGGGTTAAATGAGATATTTTGATTCAAATCCTGATTTTAAAAGCATGTGGCATTTTACTGAGATTTCCCGATATGAATGTTATATGCTTTATTTCTCGTCATTACTGCTCAGTCTTTATTTATTTTCATTACTTACTGAGTTGGTGTACTCACGTTACTCTCTGCACCTTGTGTGCAGATCCAGGTGTAGCTGGACACGGTAGTCATTGTTGATTATTCTGGTTGAATATATTTTCTCAGGGATAGCAAGGTAGCTTCCTGGCGATTGCAGCCTTGCTCTTCTCCCTCTTATCTTCCTCTAGTTGTATTTAGTTATTTTCCAGGTTGAGTTAGCCTTGATATTGTTAGATAGTTTGTAGTAGATGCTCATAACTAGTGACACTCCGATGTCGGGCTTTTTCCTTCCGCACTTTTATTTTGATTTGAACTCCTTAACGAAGGTTTTTATGTTAAAAAACATTGAAATTATATTTGAAATGAAAACATCGGTTTGTTTTGGAAATGAGTCGGCTTGCCTATTTCCACAATAGGTTCCATCACGACAGGGGTTAGTTTGGGTCGTGACATATTGGTATTAGAGCCTAGGTTGCATAGGTCTCACGAGTCATGAGCGGGTTCAGTAGAGTCTTGCGGATCAGTACAGAGACGTCTGTACTTATCTTCGAGAGACTATAGAACCTTTAGGAAACTCCACATTCTTGAATTCTTGTCATGCGAATCTGTTGATTCTAGTAACTAAACATATGTTGTTTCATTCTCTTACAGATGGTGAGGACTCGTGCTACCGGTCAGGAGGGCCAGCCACCAGTACCACCAGCCAGGTCGCGAGAGGCCGAGGCCGCGGTAGAGGATGTGGTAGGGGCAGAGGTGCAGCCCGTACAGCAGCTGGGGCAGTACCTGCAGATCCACCGGTTGTCCCAGATCAGGACCAGGTTCCAGTTGTTGATGCACCAGCTCAGGCACCACATGTGCCTATTGTGATTCCAGGCCTTCAGGAGGCCCTAGCTCAGATTCTGACAGCGTGTGCTGGCCTTGCTCAGGCGGTCTCTATTTCTCAGGTCGCAGCCACTTCTCAGGCCAGGGGAGGTACTCAGACTCCTGTCACTCGCACACCCGAGCAGGTTGTTCAGGGACTTCAGACACCGAAAGCACCACCAGCCCAGCTGGTTGTAGTTTCTCAGGATTATGTGGTTCCTTCTATGCCTGAGGATGATCAGCATAGGTTGGAGAAGTTTGGAAGACTTCAGCCACCACCTTTCAGTGGCACAGAGAGAGAGGATGCTCGGGACCTTTTGGACAAGTGTCAGAGGATACTCCGTACTGCTGGTATTTTGGAGACTTGTGGGGTCTCATTCACCACCTTTCAATTTTCTGGGGCTGCACTCAGATGATGGTAGATTTATGAGAGGCGTAGGCCCATTGGCGTAGCACCCCTTACTTGGCAGCAGTTCTCCGTGGTCGTTTTGGAGAAGTTCGTGCCTCGATCCCGCAGAGAGCAGCTGTGCAGATAGTTTGAGCGGCTTTGCTAGGGTGATATGTCTGTGACACAGTATGAGATACGATTCTCTGAGTTGTCCCATCATGCTATCTGGTTGGTTCCCACGGACAGAGAGAGGATCATGAGGTTTATTGATGGCCTCACTTATCAGCAACAGTTGCTCATGACCAGGGAGCGGGTTTCAGGTGCTACCTTTGATGAGGTTGTCGACATTGCTTGGTAGATTGAGACGGTTCGCGGTCAGGAAAGGGTTGAGGGGGAGGCCAAGAGGCCTCGTGGTCAGGGTGGATTCAACGGTGCTCCTTTTGAGGGTCAGCTCCAGCACGGTAGAGGTCGTCATTTCAGACAGGCTGAGTCAGCTCGACCATTTCACCGTGGTGCATCATCTGGCCATGGTTCTCACAGTTCTCATCAGGGCCACTGATCACTTAGTGCCCTTCCAGTTCAGAGTTCGTCCCGTGCTCCACCTGTTCAGGGCTCTTCCATGCCAGGTTCTTCTACCAGTTATCCCGGTGCTAGGGGTTCCCTTCAGTTTTCGCCGCCATCATCAGAGAGTTGTTTTGAGTGTAGGGAGCTCGGACATATGTGGAGGCAGTGTCCTCGTCATCATAGAGGTCTATCTCAGTAGAGGAGTCAGCCTCCGACTACAGCACCAGTTACCTTACCACCCGCCCAGTCAGCTCGGGGTGGAGGTCAGTCAGCTTGGGGTCGCCCTAGAGGGGGAGGCAGATTAGGGGGTGGCCAGGCCCGTTTCTATGCCCTCCCTACCAGACCAGATGCTGTGATTACAGGTATTGTTTCAGTTTGTCATAGAGATGCCTTAGTATTATTTGACCCTGGTTCCACGTATTCATATGTTTCCTCATATTTCGCCCATTTTTTGGATATGTCCCGTGAGTCTCTAGTTTCTTCTGTTCATGTATCTACTCCTGTGGACGATACTATTATTGTGGACCACGTATATCGATCATGTGTGGTGACAATTGGGGGTCTGGAGACCCAAGTGGACCTTTTGCTGCTCAGTATGGTCGACTTTGATGTGATATTGGGTATGGATTGGTTATCTCCATGTCATGCTATTCTAGACTGTCCCGCTAAGACGATGACGTTGAATATGTCGGGAATTTTGAGGGTTGAGTGGAGCGGTTTTGTAGATTATGTACCAAGTAGGGTGATTTCATATTTGAAGGCTCAGTGCATGGTTGAGAAGAGTTGCCTATCTTATTTGGCATTTGTGAAGGATGTTAGTGCAAAGACTCCTATCATTGATTCTATTCCGGTGGTATGTGATTTTCCGGATGTGTTTCCTACAGACCTGTCGGGCATGCCACCTGACAGGGATATTGACTTTGGTATTGATTTGGTGCCGGGCACTCAGCCAATTTATATTCCACCGTATCATATGGCACCGGCGGAGTTGATGGAATTGAAAGAACAACTTCAGGAACTCCTTGATAAGGCGTTTATTCGGCCTAGTGTGTCACCTTAGGGTGCACCAGTTCTATTTGTGAAGAAGAAGGATGGTTCCATGAGAATGTGTATTGATTACAGGCAGTTGAACAAGGTCACAGTCAAGAACAAGTATCCTTTGCCTCGTATTGATGATTTATTCGACCATCTTCAGGGAGCGAGGGTGTTCTCCAAGATTGATTTAAGGTCCGTTCATCACCAGCTGAAGATTCGGGATTCAGATATTCTTAAGACAGCTTTCAGAACCCGATATGGCCATTATCAATTCTTGGTGATGTCTTTTGGGCTGACCAATTCCCCAGCAGCGTTCATGCATTTGATGAACAGTGTATTCCAGCCCTATTTTGACTCATTCGTTTTTGTATTCATTAATGACATCCTGGTGTACGCTCGTAGCCAGGAGGAGCACGCTCAGCATTTGAAGATTGTATTACAGAGATTGAGGGAGGAGAAGCTTTATGAAAAGTTCTCGAAATGTGAGTTTTGGCTCAGTTCAGTAGCATTCTTGGGGCACGTGGTGTCCAGTGAGGGTATTCAGGTGGATCCGAAGAAGATAGAGGCGGTGTAGAGTTGGCCCAGACCATCCTCAGCCACAGAGATTAGGAGCTTTCTTGGTTTGGAAGGTTATTACCATCGCTTTTGTAGAGGAATTTTCATCTATTGCATCGCCCTTGACAAAATTGACCCAAAAGGGTGCTCCATTCAGGTGGTCGGATGAGTGTGAGGAGAGCTTTCAGAAGCTCAAGACTGCTTTGACCACAGCTCTAGTGTTAGTTCTTCCATCAGCTTTAGGTTCTTACACCATGTATTGTGATGCCTCGAGGATAGGCATTGGTTGTGTTTTGATGCAAGAAGGTAGGGTGATTGCATATGCCTCACGCCAGTTGAAGACCCATGAGAAGAACTATCATGTCTATGATCTTGAGTTAGCAGCCATTGTTCACGCCTTGAAGATTTGGCATCATTATTTGTATGGGATTCATTGTGAGATCTATACTGATCAACGAAGTCTGCAGTATCTGTTAAAGCAGAAGGATCTTAATTTGTGTCAGCAAAGATGGTTGGAGCTTCTTAAAGACTATGATATCACTATTTTGTACCATCCGGGGAAGGCCAATATGGTGGCCGATGCTTTGAGTCGCCGGGTAGAAAGTTTGGGGAGTTTAGTATATCTTCCAGCAGTAGAGAGACCTTTGGCATTGGATGTTCAGGCCTTAGCGGGCCAGCTTGTCAGATCGGATATTTTAGAGCCTAGTCGGGTATTGGCTTGTGTGGTCTCCAGGTCTTCTCTTTATGACCGTATCAGTGAGCGTCAGTATAATGACCCCCACTTGCTTGTTATTCAGGATAGGGTTCGGAGAGGTTATGCTAGGGATGTGACTATTGGTGATGACGATGTGCTGAGAATGCAGGGCCGGATATGTGTGCCTAATGCAGATGGGCTTCGAGAGTTGATTCTTGAGGAGGCCCACAGCTCGCGATACTCCATCCATCTGGGTGTTGCGAAGATGTACTAAGATTTGAGGCACCACTATTGGTGGAGGCGGATCAAGAAGGATATAGTTAGGTTTGTGGCTCGGTGCCTCAACTGTCAGCAGGTTAAGTATGAGCATCAGAGACCGGGTGGCTTGCTTTAGAGATTAGAGATCCCAGAGTAGAAGTAGGAGCGTATCACCATGGACTTTGTAGTTGGGCTCCCACGGACTTTGAGGAAGTTCGATGCTATTTGGGTTATTATGGATCGGCTGATCAAGTCCGCGCACTTCACTCCAGTTGGTACGACTTACTCTTCAGAGTGGTTGGCTGAGATTTACATCCGAGAGATCGTTCGCCTGCATGGTGTCCCTATTTCCATCATTTCAGATAGGGGTACTCAGTTCACATCGTAGTTTTGGAGGGCCGTACAGTGAGAGTTGGGTACTCAGGTTGAGTTGAGCATAGCTTTTCACCCTCATATGGACGGGCAGTCCGAGCACACTATTCAGATATTGGAGGACATGTCGCGTGCTTGTGTCATTGACTTTGGGGGTTCATCGCGGAGTTTGCATATAACAACAGTTATCAGTCGAGTATTCAGATGACTCCGTACGAGGCTTTATATGGGAGGAGGTGTAGATCTTCGGTTGGATGGTTTGAGCCGGGTAAGGCTAGGCTCTTAGGTACAGACTTGGTCCAAGACGCATTAGATAAGGTGAAATTGATTCAGGAGCGGCTTTGCACGGTGCAGTCTAGGCAGAAGAGCTACGCGGATAGGAAGGTCCGTGATGTGTCTTTTATGGTTGGGGAGAAGTTTTGCTGAAGGTATCACCCATGAAGGGTGTTATGAGGTTTGGGAAGAGGGGCAAGTTGAGCCCCCGATTCATTGGGCCTTTTGAGGTACTTCAGAGGATTGGGGAGGTGGCTTATAAGCTTGCCTTGCCACCCAGCTTGTCGAGTGTGTATCCAGTGTTTCATGTTTCCATGCTCTGGAAGTATATTGAGATCTGTCCCATATTTTGGATTTCAGCACGGTTCAGTTGGAGGGTGATATGACTTATGATGTGGAGCCGGTGGCTATTTTGGATCGGCAGGTTTGAAGGTTGAGGTCAAAGGATATAGCTTCAGTGAAGGTGCAATGGAGAGGTTAGCCTGTGGAGGAGGCCACCTGGGAGACCGAGCGGGAGATGCCGAGCAGATATCCACGCCTATTCGAGACTCCAGGTATATTTCTAGACCCGTTCGATGACGAACAGATGTTTAAGAGGGGGAGGATGTAACGACCCAGCTGGTCGTTTCGAGAGTTATAGCCTTGTTTTCCCCATTTCTACTTCTTTTTGTGTTATTCAGCTATATTATGTTAGATCGGGTTCGTTGGTTCGGGACCAGAGTGGTTTCAGCATGAATTGAGACACTTAGTCTCTTAAGTAGAAACTTAAGTTGGAAAAGTCAACCGGATGTTGACCTATGTGTAAATGATCTTGGATTTGAATTCTGATGGTTCCGTTTGCTCCGTTATGTGATTTTGGACTTCGGAGTGCATCCGGAATGTGATTTAGAGGTTCGTGGTAGAATTAGGCTTAAATTGGCAAAATTGGAAATTTGGCGATTTAGGTCGGCAGTGGAAAATTTGATATCGGGGTCGGAATGGAATTCCAGAAGTTGGAGTAGGTTTGTACTGTCATTTTTGATGTGTGTGCAAAATTTGAGGTCATTCGGACGTGGTTTGGTTGGTTTCGGCATCGGTTGCCGAATTTGGAAATTTAAAGGTTCTTAGGCCTGAATTCGAGGGTAATTTGATGATTTGATGTTGTTTTGAGTGATTCGAAGGTTGGACTAAGTTGGTATGTTGATATATGACTTTTTGGCATTTTCGGTTGGGGTCCCGAGGGCCTCGGGGTGATTCCAGGAGGTTAACGGATTTGTCGAAGTTGGAAAATGCAGTTGAAGCTGCTGCTGCTGCTATTTTCGCACCTGCGGAAGAAAGCCTCAGAGGTGCGAGGCTACTGTTGCGCATGGGGAGTGCACATGTGCGGGCAACGGTGGGCTAGGCAAGATGCGCAGGTGCGAATTGGAGGTCGCATCTGCGAGCCCGTAGGTGCGAAACCTGGGGCGCAGATGCGGAAAAGGGAAATGCTGGGCAGGCTTCGCAGAAGCGGAGGAAACGCGCAGGTGCGCCTTCGTAGGTGCGATGGGTTTGCCGCAAATGCGGAGTCTGGGTGCGTAAGTAAGTTGCGCAGGTGCGGGTCCTTGGATTGCAGGTGCGGTCGCGCGGGTGCGAGAAAATGGCCGCAGGTGCGAGGAACCTGGGCAGAGGGTATATATTGCACACTTCGCGAATTTTGGTGCATTCTTCACCATTTCTATTCGGGTTTTGGAGCTTTTGGGAGAGATTTGAAGAGGGAATCAAGGGGATTTCGTTGAAGTAAGTTACTTGAGCCCTAATACTTGTACATATGGTGATTTTCCGTTATTTAATCATTGTAATTAGTGAAAATGAGGGGTTAGGGTTTGGAACTTTTGGAGAGTAATTTAAGGATTTGAAGGACAAACGATGTCGGATTTTGATGAATTTGTTAAGGTTAGACTCGTGAGTGAATGAGCTTTCTAGTTTTGTGAATTCTGTCGGATTTCGAGATGTGGGCCTGGGGGCCGGGTTTGAGCCAATTTCGGGTTTTGGTCTAATTTTGTAGCTTTTCTTGCGGAATTCATTCCATTAGCATATATTAATGGTATTGTACTAATTATGAATTAGATTTGGATAATTTGGAGGCCGAGTTCCGAGGCAAGATCATTGCGGGGTAGAAATTTGATCGGTTTGAGGTAAGTAACTATTGTAAATCTAGTCCTGAGGGTACGAAACCCCGGATTTTGTATTATTCTACTATTTTTGGTGATGCACATGCTAGGTGACGGGCATGTGGGTGTGCACTGTTGGGGATTGTGACTTGGTCTGTCCCGTAGTAACTGTAAAGTTGCATATTTTGTTGAAACTATATGATACTTATATGTTTTAGAAAAAGTTTCTGTAAATTGGCCTGAATGCCATGTTCGGGCATTGCGCCAATGCTGTTTGGACCCTTAGGGGCTTTTTCTTACCATCCTCTCATTGTTTTCGATTGAAAATCCATACTCAGTCATGTTTATACATGTTTAACGCATAACTCAGTTTTATGACTCTATTTTGATGCATATAGATATTTTGGGCCGAATGTCCTATTATACTAAAATGCCCAAGTGGCTTGAGAGGTTTATGACTGAGTAAGGCCGAGGGCCTGATTGTGAGGATGAGTATGGATCGGGGCTGCCCGCCAGCAGCATACTTTATTATTATAGCACGTGAGTTGTCCGTGCAGATTATAGCGCTTGGGCTGAAGGAGCCCCTCCGGAGTCTGTACACACTCCTAGTGAGCGCATGTACCTATTGAGTGCGAGTGCTGAGTGACTGTGAGGCATGAGTGATTATGAGGTATGCCCGAGTGGCAAG
The DNA here is from genome assembly GCF_000715075.1 of Nicotiana tabacum. Classification (NCBI taxonomy): domain Eukaryota; kingdom Viridiplantae; phylum Streptophyta; class Magnoliopsida; order Solanales; family Solanaceae; genus Nicotiana; species Nicotiana tabacum. Next base: position 90,979,510 of record NC_134093.1, on the reverse strand, counting down.
AGTGATTGTGAGGTATGCCCGAGTGGCACGAGTGACTATGAGGTTTAACCGAGGGGCTGTATATGAGTGATGTTTTGCCCGAGGGGCTGTTTATGATTTCATCATTTTGCTCCCCTTTGCATTTTTTTCCTCTGTCTGAAAACTGTTGGAAAATACCTTTAAATGATTTTTACTGGAACTGGGTTAAACGAGATGTTTTGATTCAAATCCTGATTTTAAAAGCATGTGGCATTTTACTGAGATTTCCCGATATGAATGTTATATGCTTTATTTCTCGTCACTATTGCTAAGTCTTTATTTATTTTTGTTACTTACTGAGTTGGTGTACTCACGTTACTCCCTGCACCTTGTGTGCAAATCTATGTGTAGCTGGACACGGTAGCCGTTGTTGATTATTCTGGTTGAATATCTTTTCTCGGGAATAGCAAGGTAGCTGCCTGGCTATCGCAGCCTTGCTCTTCTCCCTCTTATCTTCCTCTAGTTGTATTTAGTTATTTTCCAGGCTGAGTTATCCTTGATATTCTTAGACTGTTTGTAGTATATGCTCATGACTAGTGACACCCCGATGTCGGCCTTTTTCCTTCCGAACTTTTATTTTGATTTGAACTCCTTTACGAAGGTTTTTATGTTAAATAACATTGAAATTATCTTTGAAATGAGAACATCGGTTTGTTTTGGAAATGAGTCGTCTTGCCTAGTTCCACGATATGCGCCATCACGACAGGGGTTAGTTTGGGTCGTGACATTTACTTTAGCTTTCACACAACAACAATTAAATTTCAAATAGATACAAAAAATCAATCATAGTACGTTGAGATGGCTCTTGCCCACCAAGCCCCAACTTCAAACCCAATATCCTTACTTCTAGTTTTCAAACAACAAAAATTAGTATTCTAACAAATAAATAAACACAACCAAAGAACCTTATTTCAAAAAGAAAGAAAGAAAAAGAGAAAGTAAATGAAGGAAAACGTTTTCAATTTTCATTATAAAAAAAATGAATCAAATGAGAAATTGAAGAAATTAACTTACTCTTAAAGTAGCTAATGCCCAGTGATTAACAAATTTGTTTAGCCGAAGAACAAAGAGCTATTGAGAGGGTTTTAGGCATCTTGGAATTTTAGGGTTGAGAGAGGGGGTAAAATATTTTAGGAAGTGCCTAAAAGTAAAAGGTTTTCACTTATTTGATTCGTGCCTCTTCTTCTGCTGAAATGTGATTATTAGAGACCAGGTATTTGTCTTTTTTTAGACCAGATTAAATACCTTCATTTATTTAGAAGAAAACAATGCGATTTTGGGACCAGGAAATAAAATCGACCCTATATGTACACTTTTAGGGACCAGATTTTTAACTAGTCACAAATGCTTGGTCCCTAATAACCGTTTTTCTTGCAGTTCGTAGATCTTCAATTTGATATGTAACACCCCGAAAAATTTTGAAGTACTTAAGCGCTATTAAGAAAGTCGATGTACGCTAATTATATTATTTTATGTGTAGACAATGACTATTATATGAATGATATCAATTGATCATGATAATATATGTATGAGGTGCATTAAGAATGGTTTTATGGTATAAGGAGAGCCCAAAATCCAAGTTAAGTTAGAAATTTCATGATAGACTAAAGTTTCGAATGGGTACGCACAAGATCTAATTTCAAACGAGCATAACTCTCATGATATCAAGAGTTATATCGTGTATTACCTATAAAAGAGAGGTCTATGTGTCTAGTTTCTAACGCTTCAAACCGTTCATCATTTGAACACTCCTACAAGAAGTTATGAACAAATTACCAAAGGCTAGATTTGCGATCAATTTCGCGACTGCAAAATGGTTCTGCGGACCGCATAAGCATCGCAAAGTGGAGCAGAGATGGACAAACTATTATGCTGTCGCATAATTAATTATGATATAGCATAATTGATTATGCTGCAATTCTTCTGCCCACAAAACGATATAGCATAATTGCACCACATAATTGATTTTGGGGGTCATTTTTAGAAATTTTCATATCCGATCCAATTTTGGTATAAGGCCTTAGGGGGTCATTTTAGAAGGTAAAATGTGATTTTGTAAAGAGAGGATAGATATATATTAGAGATATAAAGAGAATACCTAGCTATTTTGTTCATCAATTCTTGCTCAAGGCTTGAAGATTTCACAACATCTTCATCTAATAGGTAAGATTCTACTACCCTAGCCCTAAATTTTGGGATTTTGATTAAAAGTAGGTCATGAGAAGTATGATTCTTGGGTGTGAGAGTATTATGTATACATATATGTACCAATAAGGTTTGTGGGAAGCTTGTTGAGCTCAAATAATTAAAGATTGGGTTGTGGAATGAAGGAAATCTTGTAGAAGAACCTTGTAGCCAAATTGCACACCTAGTGTTTGATAAAATGCTCAAATGAGCTGAGACCATGGATATCTTCCTAATTATGGTTCAATTTTGTTATGTCTCAAAATAGATTGGAATTGCTAGAATTTTCAGAACGTTGTAGTAATTTAAGGAAAGCTCAAAGCGAGCTATTGGCTAAACTTTCTCTCTTAGAATTGAATTCCATGATGTTTCCATAAGTTCCAAGTATGGTTGTCTCAAGTTCCTTATTCTATGTTCCGAGTTGTTCCCAATAAATTTGATTGTACCGAATAAGCAAAGTGTCAAGAATTGTGTAATCAAAACTTGTTCCGAATGTTCCTATCACATTATGTTATCCTTTTGAAATGTGTTCAAGTATGACATGTGTATTAAAATGCTATGTCTTTGAGTCGTGTTGCAAATGAAGGTTGTGATGCCAAATTGTGTGAAAAAATCTCAATGATCTTAAGACTCTTAATTTCTCATATGTGTACCTAAAGTCTTGATTGAAAGTGTCTTATTGTTGATAATCTATAAAGATGGTTGGAAGTGAAATAAGTGAATTGGGGTTATAAAGTGTGGCCAGCGTGCCAAAAATTTAAGTTATGACTGTGGCTAGTAGTGCAAATAATTTGAGAGAATGCGATAAAGAATTTGAAATGAGTCTCGACTCGATTGTTTAAAAATGATTTCGAAAATAGAATTGCCTAAAGGCTTTGTACTCAATTCATGCCCATACCGCTTTAACTAATGCTTTGCTTTACAAATATATCCAGTGTGATTCAAGTTCTTACATACTCATGTGTTGAAATTGTACATTGTTATTTCTGGGGAAGAGTATTGCAAGAATAAATGGTGTATTGATTGTTTTTGATTTTTATGAGTGTTTATATTGCTGGTTGGTATGCCCCATTCTTTGGGAAGAAACCATTTGTGTTTAAAGTTACCATTACAAATGAATTTGAAGTATATGATTTCTGAAATATTCTATATGTTGGTATTTGATGGTGATCTTTGAAATTGAAATAGGTGAAAGTGTGGAATATCAAATACGGCCATCGGGCCAGGAATAAAGAATCTTGTGAATGGCCAATGAGCCAAGGAAATATCGTCATTGTGAATGACTGAAAATACTAATGAGAATTTATACAATGTGAAAAATGTTGAGGTGAGTATAATTGCATTTATATTACCTTTGTGTGCAAATCAAATCGAAAATATTTTGGGAGCATCATTAGCAAAACCGAGGAAGGGTGGGTCATAAGGCCCATACCTGAAACTACATGTGCCGGTGTAGGGGTGGATTGTGATTATTCCCTTTATTTGGGATGAAATTAAAATATTGGTGAAATTGTGATATTATTCCCCTTAATTGGGATGAAACTGGTAATAATTGTGGATTAGAAAAGTCAACCCACACGACATATATGGGAAGGCGGCCTAGCTGATCGGGTGGAGATCTGACGCCATGTTGCGCACATGGTGGTACTACTCTTGGTAACAACTTTCTTTCGCATCACATGTCAAACCACATTATTCGTGGGGAGATAGCCTAGCCGATCGGGCATGATCGGACTCCGTGCTAACAAAGACGGTGGTATATCGGTGTTAATGATCTCCCAACCAAAATTGTATATGAAGTTCGTATTTTGAAAATTATTATGTTTTAACTGGACATTTGGATATTGTTGATTGTGACTTGCTATTTCTATGTGTTACCTTTTCTTATATGGGCATTCTATTTTGAAAGAGGACTTTTAGCTATACATACTAGTGCTATTCGATAGTACTAACGGCCCTTTTGCCGGGGGCGCTGCATCTTTAAATGAAAGCAGGTGGTTCTACAGCACACGACATTGATCAGTGATAGCAGTACACTCTTTTTCAGTTGATTTGGTAAGCCTCACTTCATTTCGGGGTCATGTATCTTTTGTTTCTCATGTACTGTGTTTTGAGGTATAGCCGGGGCCTTATTGCCGGCATTTCCATATTAGTCTTCTATTGTACTTAGAGGCTCCGTAGACAAGTTGTGGGTTGTGGTTGACATTGGTAATCGAACTAGAAATGTTGGTATTTGGAAATCATATTTTTCATTAATTCTATAAACTCGTAATATTTTGAAAATTATGAATAAAGCTGCTAATGGGAATGAAATAAAAGTTATTAATGAAATCTTTTCAGTGTTTGATTAATGGATTATATCCCTTCTTTATTCATGGATGAGTTTGGGTAGAAGGAAATCTAACAGGCTTGCTCGGCCTGGTTCTCTCGGTTGAGCGCCGGTCGCGCTCCCCGAGTTTGGGGCGTGACATAATATGTGGATCATCCCTTAATTCCAAATATATTGGGAGAAAACGCATATACATTTGACCTAAATTTCAGTACATTATGAATGTAAATTGTGGTGACCTTTGCCAAATTTTATTCCACAACTCGCTTGACTTCAAAACCTAATACACGACTATCATACAACTAAAATAACTCATAACATAACCTCTTTATCTTGTTAAGAACCCTAGTCTTACCCCACAATGCATGTTATAGCATTCCAAACTTATCGACTTTCGACAAAACTTATTTTTCATTTAGCTTCTAAGCTTTCCAACCCTCTTGGTACTTGTTATTCATGATCTTAAAGATTTGTAACCTCCAAGGTAACATGATTAACTTACTTTATATACTTTCAAACACGATCTCATTTCTGAGCTTACATCAATTGACTTATGACGTACTCTCACGTACGAAAACATGGGGTGTAGCATTCTTAGACTTCTAGGATGTGACCACGCGAGGTGGATTTCGATTATTGGTATGTGAGTTGTCCGTGTGGTTGATATTATTGGCATGTGAGTTGTCCATGCAGCACGTGAGTTGTCTGTGCGAATCCAGATATTGATATTATTGGCACATGAGTTGTCCCTATAATTGATATTATTAGCACATGAATTATCCGTACACCACATGAGTTGTCTGTGCAACGTGTGTATATGGATCCATCCCCTAGGTTCACCCTCTCATATTTGTCTCTTGATGGTGTACACGGGATTTTGACAAAAACTAATCAGTGGTTTGGTATGGATATGGAAAGGTTTAGGAAAATCTAGCCAGTATTTGTTTGGAGTTGCATTTCAACTTTACATGCAATTTCCCTAGTTATTTACCTGATTGATTTGCATATCACCATTATATGACATATTTGTTACTGCATAGCTGTCACGACCCAATTTTCCCTCCGTTGGGTATCGTGATGGCACCTAGTCTTAGGGACTAGGTAAGCCTAACATTTACTAAATAAGAACAATAATTAAATAACATCTAACAATTTGCGTTTGAAATCTCTTAAAAATTTACAATTCCAAAAACCGGTAGTACAAGTCACAAGTTCTACAGAGTGTTTGCTAAAAAACTTCTAAATACAACTGTCCAGAAATAAGAATAAACAGTGCAATATGAAAGCTTGAAAGTGACTCCGAAGCCTGCGAACGCAGCAACAGGTTTACCTTGAGTCTCCACAGTAATGACCAGCACAGCTACTAACGAACAAATACCTGGATCTGCACAAAAATATGCAGAAGTGTAGAATGAGCACACCACAGCGATGCCCAGTAAGTGTCAAGACTAACCTCAGTGGAGTAGTGACGCGGAATAGTCAAGTCACCCACTGGTCTAATAAACTAAACTAGTATGAGTATGGGAACATCAGAAATATGATATCTACATAAAGACTATGCAATATGGCTCACAATACAGTCAACCCAATAAGAAAGGAAACAACAAGTATCAACGAAATACCATAAAAACAGATGATACAGAAAAGTGAAAGGAACACAACCTAAATCCGGAATCACCAATACGGCAAGGACATGTAATAACTCAGCAACTACAACCGCTTTTACATCAGGTTCTAGTCATCAAACTCCACGAGGTACCGAACCTCGGACAAATCACAACTCACGGGTCTCAATACCTGAACCCTAACACTTGGCTTCCTGTGCCCTCATAACACCAAATAACCGCACTGACGACTCACGTGCCAATAGAGCCATTCTCACATGGAAGGCAAGTAAACAGGGGTGAGCATCTATGCTCTACAATATCAAGAACAACTCATATTCTATAAGAGTACTTAACTACGTGTATGCTCTTGTAAGTGTCCTAACATAGTCCATACCAGCAAATAAGCATAAGAAAAAAAGAACGGACAGCACGTAGAATATTTTCTCACAGCTTTCACAAGATAAAGCTCACACAGGTAAGTGTACCACTACACAATATCAACAACAAGAATGTCCGCAGGCCATCACAAATCAATCCCTGACAGAGCCCACCTTGTCTTGCCACGTGTGCAATAATAATATAAATGCCCGCCTTGTCTCACCACATGTGCATAATAATGTTTCCACCTTGTCTTGCCACATGCGCAACCCACATATATATATATCCCGCCTTGTCACGCCGCATGTGCAAATATCAGTAGTAACATTAGCACGGCAGAAACCTCGTGCAACCCATAACAACAACCGCACGGCATAAACCTCGTGCATCACAATAACCACAATCGCACGGCAGAAACCTCGTGCATCACAATAATAAATATAACAGCAACAATGATAATAATTCAAGGATATGACAAATACATCAAAAACTCATAAATTCTAGAACTCAAGGAAACGGAAGAACTGATTCACAAGGAGTATCCACAATAGAGAACACTAGTCATAATAAAAACAGCTCAACCAGAAAGGAAATATTATGTAACAATGGTCCCACAAGGTACAATTCAACAACGAGGGAGATATCACGAGTCAATAATTCCAATAAGGATGAGTCAATTAAGATATAGAATATCTAAACTTCTTTTATGGTCGGGCAAGTATGAAAGAGACACAACAGCTTCAATTAAGGATAAGCAGTATGAAGATAATCATAGCCTCAATTAAGGATGAACAATACATAAGAGATAATTATAATTTCAGATAAAGAGATAATTATAATTTCAGATAAAGATAAGCATTTAGGGAAAAGACAACACGGCAATAGAAGAGATACAATTTCAGTTAAGGCACATATGAATCAAATGAACAACAAAAGTGGATCAGGAAGCAATTAATTTCAATTAAAGCAGGTAGAAGTGAAACTGGAAATTTAGAAACGTAATCATAACGAGAACAACTGCATATTCAGTTAGTACAAGGACCTAAGAATCCCTAAAGGCCAATTTTTCCACAAATCATTTCGGGCACGTACTCGTCACCTCGCGTACACGGACTACAATTAGCATAGAAGACTCAAATCCTAAGGGGTAGTTCCCCCACATGAAGTTAGAAAAGATACTTACCTCAAAGAAGACAGACCGATACTCAAAAATGAACTTCTCGGGTGAAATGACCTCCGGACGGCTCAAATCTAATAAAAATAAATTCAAAGCACAAAATAAACTCATAACAGACTATCCCGGGTCATAAAGCTTCAATCTTTATCAAAATCTAAAAATCGGTCCAAAAGTTGACCCCAGAGCCCGCACCTCGGAACCCGGCATATTTTACAAAACCCAAACACCCATTCCTATATAGTCCAACCATACAAAAATTATCAAATTCCGATATAATTTTGTCCCTCAAATCATGATTTTTTATTTTGGAAATTTTCTTCAAAAACTACCATTTTCCTCAACTCAAAACACAAATTAAATAATAAAAATAAAGATAAAATCATGGAATATATAAAATTCTAGATGAGGAACACTTACCCAATCGATTTGCTTGAAAAACCCACAAAGAATCGCTCAAAACCGAGCTCTAGAACTCCAATAATGTTTTAAATGGCTAACCCTCGGAATAGAGAACTTATATTCTGCCCAGGTGTTTATGCATCGCGAACGCGGAGAAAGGGTCGCGTTCGCGAATAAGAAAAATTAAGGCTGCCAGTAAGTGCTTCGCGAACGCGAAGACATGCTCGCGAACGCGGAGAAGAAGAGATGTAAAATACGCGAACGCGTATGGAAACACGCGAACGCAAAGAGGAAAATGATCACCAGCTCCTAGTTTCTACTACGCGAACGCGAAGGTGTAGCTGCAAATGCGAAGAAGAGAAGGGCAGACTTACGCGATCGCGGATAGCAGCTCGTGAACACGAAGAAGAAATATTCCCTCCTCTAAAATTACTCTTCGCGAACGCGAAGGAAGGGACGCGAACGCGATTAAGGAAACCAGATAACAGAAAATAGCAGTTCAAAAATAAAAAGAAATGGCCCATAGTCTATCCAAATACACCCGAGGCCCCCGGGACCCCGTCTAAACACACAAACAAGTTCCATAACCTAACACGGACTCGCTTGAGGTCTCAAGTTACATCAAACAATGCCGAAAATACAAATCGCACAACGAATCGAACTTATGAACTTTCAAAACTTCCAACTTCTAAAACTCGCATTGAAACCTATCAAACCAACCCGGAATGACGTCACATTTTCAAGGCAAGTCCCAAATGACATAACGGAGCTATTCCAACTCTCGGAATCGCATTCCGACCCCGATATCAAAAAGTCCACTTCCGGTCCAAATCTCCAAAAATTCGACTTTTGCCATTTCAAGCCTAAATGAGCTACAGACCTCCGAAACACAATCCGTACATGCCCCTAAATCAAAGATCACCCAACGGAGCGAACGGAACCGATGGAACTCCATTCTGGATTCGTCTTCACATAGTTCTGACTTCGGTCAAAATCCTAAGTCTTAAGCTTCCGTTTTGGGGACTAAGTGTCCCAAATCACTCTAAATCATCTGTTAACTGAATTCAACCACGCACGCAAGTCAATACACATAATACGAAGCTGCTTAGGGTCTTATGCCACCGATCGAGACTTAAATTCTCAAAACGACCGATCGGGTCATTATATCCTTCCCCTCTTAAACAAACGTCCATCCTCGAATGTGCCAAGAATCGCGTCGAAGACTTCAAATCACTGAAAGCACATATCCAACATACACCCGCGGGTGACCTCACGTCACACCAATCCACATAAGCCTGACGACACCATCTCAACTGTAATTTAGCCTTTCTACCAACACCGATAAGCCTTAGAGTCAAAATTCTCACCTTCCATTTATCTTGAAAAGACCCGATTCTAAATCCATAACCGGTATCAGTCTCAACCAGCTATAACAACTCATGCCTACACCCACAAGGTACGACCATACAACAAGACACACCACACATAGGCCCATAATAACATTTATGATCATAGTAGCTACCCGTAATCAAAACCAGCATCGTCTATTAGCCTCATATCCGTTAGAACCATGTTTAAAGCTCCACAACACTGACAACGATGCAAGAAACATGAAGACCTCTTAACTATACACCTGAATCAACAAGTCATAACTAACACCATCGGGCACACCCCGCAAGCTAAAACTCAAGAAGCACAAAACGAAATTGACTGAATATGTAAAGAGAAACACATAAGATAAATATCAAACAAGCCCGACATGCACTACTCTCTAACAGTACCATACTACGAATCAATTTAAAAGAAAAAATCAAAGTACATGAACAAATCATAAGGATGTCATCCTGGTATAACTTCCACCGCGGCACGCAGCCCGGCTCAAACATATCAAATCATATGAAATCGCGAGGGTCTCACCCTCAACTCTAAATCACAAGCTGAATACACATCATACCAATTGAAATCTCCCACTAACCTAATTCTGCCAATAAAATCACAACACTTACTAAACTCTCACCCCGGTAGAGTATCCAATCACAAATCATAACCAAATTACTCAGGAATCACATTAAACCTGCCAAAATAGACAACACGAATTCACTTCTAGCCTCGAAACTCTCAATAATGAATATAAACAAACGATAGACACGGGCTACCACTCATAGAGTCTCCCAACAGGGGTAAAGACCTAAACATAATACTAAGTCATGAACTCGCCCATAGGTGGGACAATAAATAGGGGAACTCGCCCCGATAAGCAGAACCGAATCAAAATACGAATGGTGCCCCTTTGTAACAAATCAAAAGCATACCTGTATGACATCATTTGGCGCAGCGGCCTCCAGCCAACTATATGAGACACATCAACGAGATGGGCCTTCCCCTCTTGGGCGCCCTCTACTCGCCTGAATACCCTGTTGTGACACATCTATCCGAAGTCTAGGACAATCTCTCACCTTGTGGCTAGTATCTCCAAACTCGAAGAAACCTCTCTGCTGATGTGGCTGTGGGAACTGTGTTGTACATGTACTTTGAGACCCATGAGCACCTAAAACACTATGCGAAGCCTAAAGTGCAAACTGAACTGGCTGACCCACAAAACCCCTACCATGTCGTACCTTGCCTCCAAAATAAGGACAAGTAGATCTCTCCGGTCTACGAGGCCTCCTCACCTCCCTGTCCTCTCTCTCTTAATCTCGCATGTACTCTCTTATGGCCCCGCCTGTCTTCTCTCTCTTGATCCCACATGCCCTTTATTCGGTAAGCGATCCCTACCACCTACTGAAACGAAACATCTAACTCTAACTCTCGAGCCATGCTAAACCTAATATCATGCATGAGTCCCTCAATGAATCTGCGGACACGTTCTCTAACTGTGGCGACCAAAACAAGTACATGCCAGGCCAAATCACTGAATCTCAAGGCATACTCTGACACTGACATAGTGCCCTAGCGTAGCTGCTCAAACTCTGCGCGCCATGCATCTCGAAGGGACTGAGGTACAAACTCTCTTAGGAACATCTCTGAAAACTGAACCCATGTAATTGAAGCTAACTCGGCTGGGCTACACAACTCATATGACCGCCACCACTGATAAGCCGCTCCCCTGAGCTGGAACGTAGTAAAAGCAACCCCGCTCGTCTCCACAATACTCATAGTACGGAGAATGCGGTCACACTCCTCCGGAAAATCCTGTGCACTCTCTGAAGCCAAACCACTGAATGTAGGAGGTTCATATTTCTTGAACCTTTCAAATCTAAGTTGCTCTTCCTCAGATGTTGCTACCCTGACCACGGGCTAAACTGGTACCACAGTCTATGTTGCCATGACACCTGGAACCTGACAACATGAACTCGTTGCTCTGGGGTGTGGGCAGTGGGAGTCTGGGTTCCTCAACCGGTCTGTAAAGTAGCTGGTGCAACCCGAATCAACCCTGCCTGAGCCAATGTACCAAACATACTCAAGAACTATGCTAAGGTCTCCTGAAGTTCGGAGGTAACAACAGGCGCATTCGGTACCTGCTCCCCAACTGGAACTACTGGCGGCTCATTAACTACTGCTCTGGTAGGTGCTCTGGCTGCGACACTTACTCCTCGTCGGCCTCTGCCTCTTCCTCTAGCGATACATGCTCCGGGAGCAGCGTCGTCGATAACTGCAGCTCGTGCTGTCAGAGAACGGAATGATAAAAGTTCAAACTCCGAGATAACTAAGCTCGCACGATAGGAATGAAAGAAGTGAGATTGTCCTAATAGTTCTGTAGCCTCTCGAAGATAAGTACAGACGTCTCTGTACCGATCCACAAGACTCTACTAAACTCACTTATGACTTGTAGCACCCATGAACCTAGAGCTCTGATACCAACTTGTCACAACCCACTTTTCCCTCCGTTGGGTATCGTGATGGCACCTAGTCTTAGGGACTAGGTAAGCCTAACATTTACTAAATGTTACTCCCCATGTTTTTTTACGTGAAAGTACGCCATAAGTAAATTGATATAAGCTCGGAAATGAGATGTTATGTCCCGCATCTTCGTACGTTGAAGTTTAGTCGTAAGTTAATCGACGTAAGTTCGGGAATGAGATTATTTTGAGATTATAAGCATTATGCTATTTCAAACAAGTGATGAGTAAATTCGTGAAGGTGAGAGGGTAAGCAAATCAAATAAAATGAATTTTCGTCAAAGTTTGACATGTTGGGATAAAATACGGTCCGAGGTAAAATACTCGGTATTTATGGACTAGTGCCATACAAGGTACCACATGACCATGATAGTAAGGTGTATAAGGTGTGTTAAAAGTGAATAGTATTATGAGTAATCAGAGATAATTCTTAATTATGTGGATAATTGGGTAATTATTAATTTTAGTGGGACATTAACAATTAATTAAGGTGTTGGTGGTTAATTGGTTAAGAATGGGTAAACATCAACGTGGCAGCAAGACACCCCAATATATATATGACTCTTAAGCCATTATTGAGTAGTTGGCAAGACTAAAGATTAAGGATATGTGTTTAAGCCACCACATAAAGTGGGGCCCACATCATAAGGCATCTCAAAAACTTAAGAGTCATTCAAAGTAACGTGAATCTTCGAATTCAACTGACTTATAAGACTTCTCTAACTTGGTAACGTGAGAACTTTAGCATCTTCAAAAAATTCAACATTATTTCATGGCAATTAAACACGATTTCATAGCATCTTAAGCAACGCGAGATTTTGCAATTATAAGGGAGTACAGTGCAATCTTTCTCAAGAATATCATACGGATTGTTTCCTACTCCGATCTTATCGTCGCATGTTTTGTCGCAATTAACGTGTGTTAGAGGGATTGTCAAGAGAATCGACTCAGGTATGTTAAGTCTATCCCTTCTTTCTTTTTGGCATGATCCATATGACACAAACGAAACGAGCAAATGCATAACTTTCATAAATGACTCTATTCATAGAAATGCTAGAGATGCTTATATTCTTGATTTCCCATAAGTCTTATTATTCTATCATCTGTTCATGGGTCTCAGAAAATACGTAAGTTGATAAAGTCTATTTCATGATATTAATCAGTAGCATAATGGCCTTATGACATTCCGAAAGATTTTAATGTCGTACTTTTCATGCATTGCATTCATTTTTATATGTACATTGACCCATGACCAGATGGTATTATACGCGTATATATATATATATATATATATATATATATTATATGTATATGGGATATGGAAAAAGGTTACGGCGTTATATACGCACCACCACCTGATCAACTGGTATACGTTGATGATTTGCCCATAGTGGCCGAGATGATATGATGGGATGCCCTCAGAGGCTTGATGATATTATGAAAGCATATACCCATGCATGGTATGACATTTATACATATATGCATGACATTATAATATTAAATGATTCACAGAGCTACTCAGATATACATGTTGAGTTTTTTACTCCATGTTTCTCTCATGTCTATTGTTTACAGATTTTCATTCCTTACATACTCGGTACATCATTTGTACTGACATCCCTTTTTCCTGGGGATGTTGTGTTTTATGCCCGCAGGTCCCGATAGACAGGTTGAGAGTCCTCCAAGTAGGCTACCAGCTCAGCGGAAGATGTTGGTGCGCTCCATTTGCTCCGAAGTTGCTGATTTGGTTAGTATGATTTAGACATGTATTGATTGGTATGTCGGGGCCCTGTACCGGCCTTATGACTTTTATGTACTCCTAGAGGCTTGTAGATATATGCCATGTATATGAAATATTGTATGGCCTTGTCGGCCTATGTTCAGTGAACGAGTGATTATTTTGGCCTTATAGTCCCGTACTTCATCTGTATAAGTCAGTATATCAGGTTGGGTTATGTTATGTCGAGTGTTCTCTCATGTTTTATTCTTGTTACCTCATACGGCCCTTCTGGCCCATTTACCCATGTTTATGTAATGAGAAAGTTACGTTACGTTGGTACTCGGTTGAGTAAGGGCATCGGGTACCCGTCGCAGCCCATTAGTTTAGGTCGTGACAAAAAAGTGGTATCAGTGCAGTTCTGTCCTAGGGAGTCTACAAGCCGTGTCTAGTAGAGTCTTGTTTACGGGTGTGTTGTGCAGCACACTTATAAGCAGGAGGCTACAGGGCATTTAGGATTGTTACTCTTTTTTCTTACTCTAGATCGTGTGGTAGAGCTCACTTGTAATAATTCAGATTCCTAAATTCTATTATATTCATAATACAACGATACTGACATCCAGAAAGACGGTTGGTAAGAGACATAGTTGGGGAAGAGTTGAGTTAGAGGAACTCGAGTTTGCATCATTACTATGATGGATAAATGTGAGGTCTTCAGCAGAACGTGGGTGTACTAAGACATGTAAGCTTCTTGATAAGGAGCCTCAAAGCAATAATATCTATCCACCCCTATGGTGAAAGGCAATGAGAGATTCATAAGATAGATACAAATTTCAATAAGTAAAAGAAGCAAGATGAAGAAGGGTACGAGGCACCCAGTTAACGAAGATTATCAATATTTACAATTCAGGCAGAGGAATATAAGCCATTTGAGTTACCTTCAACAATAATAGAGGTATGTACAATTGGCCACACCCATCTCATTTTTGCCCTATGGGGGCTAACAGATGTAGTATAAGAGAAGTACGGATATCAGGATTCGGTTCGGTTTAGAGTAACCCAAAATGGTGGATGGATTGTTTGCGTTAGTTGACATTTCTGAAGGATATTGCAAATATGCTAATAGATCTCCTATCTATCGCCTCAAAGCAAGAATATCTATCCACCCCTATGGTGAAACGCAATGAGAGATTCATAAGATAGATACAAATTTCAACAAGTAAAAGAAGAAAGATGAAGAAGGGTATGAGGCGCCCAGTTAATGAAGATTATCAATATTTACAATTCAGGCAGAGGAATATAAGCCATTTGAGTTACCTTCAACAATAATAGAGGTATGTACAATTGGCCACACCCATCTCATTTTTGCCCTATGGGGGCTAACAGATGTAGTATAAGAGAAGTATGGATATCAGGATCCGGTTGGGGTTAGAGTAACCCAAAATGGTAGATGGATTGTTTGCGTTAGTTGACATTTCTGAAGGATATTGCAAATATGCTAATAGATCTCCTATCTTTCGCCTCAAAGCAAGAATATCTATCCACCCATATGGTGAAACGCAATGAGAGATTCATAAGATAGATACAAATTTCAACAAGTAAAAGAAGCAAGATGAAGAAGGGTACGAGGCGCCCAGTTAATGAAGATTATCAATATTTACAATTCAGGCAGAGGAATATAAGCCATTTGAGTTACCTTCAACAATAATAGAGGTATGTACAATTGGCCACACCCATCTCATTTTTGCCCTATGGGGGCTAACAAAAGTAGTATAAGAGAAGTACGGATATCAGGATCCGGTTGGGGTTAGAGTAACCCAAAATGGTGGATGGATTGTTTGCGTTAGTTGACATTTCTGAAGGATATTGCAAATATGCTAATAGATCTCCTTTTGAGACACCTAGATGGTGCACTCTAAAATAGAATAGCTAGATATGAGTACTACAAAGATAGGCACTGGAAGCCTAAAAGGGATAAATATTATCTTAGTGTGGCTCTTGTCCCTAGTAGAGAGAGAATGTTAGGCAATCCGAAGAGTCAGTGGATGGAGCAAAAGAGAGCTAAAAGCAAAAGAATATCTTGTTGAAATTTTCAGAATGAAGTGATAGACAGAAATGTTAGAAAGGAAATAAGAATAGATTTAATGAAGCATTATGAGTAAAATGTAGTACATGGACGACAACAGTAGATCAACAAAAAAAAGAGGGACATTATTACAAAGTCTATAGACAAGGGAAGGAAAATACGAGAGGTGACAGGCCTTGAGGCAACAAAATAGTATAGGTCATAAAGTCATATCCTCATTTCGAGAAATAAGTTCGTGACTCTAACGTGATTACTAGAAGGAAAGGTTAAACCCTAGAGTAATAGAAATCAGTATGGACTGGTGAACAAGATAAACTAAACATGAATTAGGGACTGAGTGATTTGATAATAGTCAGCATCATGAGAATTTCAGAGAGTGCGTTCCGGCGATAATAGAATGGACAACAGAAGAATAATCTTTAAAGGTCATTCAGTAAGACGCTTCCATAAGGAAAGCAATATGAGCAAAGTTAAGCTTAAGGGATTATGTGTGCCAGTAACACTATGTTTCACCCTCGTGAGTAAGGAATTTTGTTATCCTTGGTACAGAAGGATTTCTGTAATGCGAGTAAGGGTCATCGATGATGTGAAAAGACGCCAAAGATGAAGAGGTAAAACATCTATAGGTAGATCGCCGTACTAAATCTGAGTACTCCCCTAAAGGGGGGAATATGGAGTGATGTGGCATTAAGTCAAAATTAAGTGGTTCTAGTAATTATGGAGTGGTAAAGGAAGAATGCAAAAAAAATGAGATATGGATAAGATTGCACTTACTCAAATCCTACTGATATGCTACGATTCCAGAACATTATGCAAACATGATGTCAAGGGGAGGAAGTAAGGGTTCCTTCCCGAGATGTTATTGAGACATAAGGAGCTAGTGCGAGAGGTAAGTTAAGACAAAGAAATAACTCAAGAGAGATTACGCGGAATATAGATATGAGAATAGGCCAATGAGTAGTTAGCAGTTGATTCAGGAAGAGCCTAGTTATGGCTAGACAAGAGGATACAGACAAATCGATAGATCATGCAAGATAAATAGAATGAACCCCAACATGGGAATTCAGTCTCGCAGATATGACATCATAACCTTGAGAAATATTCAGATAGGAGTTAGGGTAATTAAAGATACCGTATGAGTGTTATGGAATTAAAAGAGAGTCCCACTGGGAAGATAGTCAAAACTTCAGTTCAGAAGCAACCGTGCGAGCACATGAGTGTGGAGGTAAGTAACTAAGGACAATTATTAGTGAGTACGAACATCAAAAATTCTGTCGGGTAAGCGATATAACAAGATTGTAAATTTACAAGAGCTAGAAGGTCTCCCTAAGTACTACAATGAAAGACTAGCTGAAGAGGTAAGGAAGAAGGCTTCAACCTAAGCTCAGTGACCTAAAGAGGGAATGGTCTTATAACAACAGTCTCACAACAACATTGTATGCACTCCATAAGAAAGTGGCACCTACCATGGCTAATGAACGAGAAGTAAAATTGGGAGTGATATTCAAGATCATATGAGTTGTATGGAATTCCAATATGTGTGGCACTAAGGTAAGCTAAGTATGCACGCAACAAGGGGGTGGGAAGACCAGGAAAAGTAATTGCTTACATTTAAAACAAATGTTGAGAAGGAACGAAAAGAATTATTCGATTAATGACCTAGAGTACGTTATGAACGCACTTAATAGTTCGGAGTTTTATAGATGCAGCATATAAGTTGACAATCAAAGAAACATAGAAGACTCCGGTATAAGTTAAAAGAAAGAATTGAGACCAGGGCATAGACAAAGGATTGAGTTGTTAGAAGATTAAATCATAGGTATTCCATAACGCCCATAAAAGGCTAAAGTAATAACTAATACCATGAGTCACAGATCGGGAGATAGCTTAAGCCTACATAAAGGCAGATCAGAAGGAGGAGGAAACTAAAGAGTTGCATCAACGAAGTAAATCAGGAATCTAATTATTGGACCCAAATATTTATAGACCTTGTGATTAAGAACATTGCAGGATCACTCTTAAATATCAAAGGTACAAGAGAGATAGTACAGTAGCTATATTCTATAACGTCTTTACGATAAAGCCAGTCAGAAGAGTACCATCCTCATAAAATGTTAGTATGAAGCTCTTACCAGATTGTGTATGCACCAGAGGTGCAAGTATTATAATGGAGCTTCAAGTTGTGGATGTGAATTATACCTATGTGGAATGGAGGTCTTAAAAGAGATAGAAGATGTGATGCAAGATTTTAAGGTAAGTAAGGTAAAGGTGAACAACGTACGAGATACTCAAATACAGAAGGTTGTGAATAGTCCATACCTCGGATAGAAGGCTAGAAGCACTGGGATTCAGTATCCAAGCATGATAGCGGCGTCGTCAGTGGCATATTTTCCAGCCTATAGTTTCTAGGTATCGAGAGGTCTAGTTAAGAGAGTAAAGAGGAGTTAGAGACGATGTGTTGTCTTACTTGATGTTCCACAATAACATAAGGGAATCTATGGTGCAAGCAAGTTGAAGGAAGTTTACAAGTAGTATAAAAAGATATGTGTAGGTCGCAAGGTAAAATGTGGTAGAGCGACAAGGTTTTAGGAAGACAGGAGTAAGGATGAGAAAGGGAGAGTGAGAAAGTGACGAGAATGGATAAGTCCTCGGGATTAAGCCCGTGAAAACAAGAGAGCTGATAGGTTCTCTAAGTTATAAAAAGCTCAGTATAGCCTGAATGAACTCAAAGGAGTCTAAGACTAGTAGCATTTAGAAGAGATGGAATGTTGCCCTGGTAGTAGAATAAAGGTGTAATTGTAATAGATAAAGGGTGACGTTTGGGCCTTTGATTGAGTAATAATATGAAGAAAAAAAAGAATTTCATAAATTGTACATGATTAAAATACCCATGTAAGGTGAAACACATTGGGATGCTATGAAATACGGTTATGGAAGTACAGTATCGGCCCCAGGTGGATCAAGAAAGTCACTTCAGATATTCCTCAATAAAATGTAAGCCCTAGTGATAATGCATTACGTAATATATTGTAGATCAATATTGAGGTGAATCAACAATGGATGGACAAAAATCACAAAATATGAGGTGAGATTAGGCCGTCATTCTTAAGATGAACAGTAATGAGGAAGCATTAAAGGACTTAGTTTTATACATAAGGGATAAGCAACGAATGTAACCTGGAGTTTGGTAGAAGACCTCAGTGATGATAAAGTGAAGTAAGAGTTATAGCATAGTATGACCTACCTAGATGCAGTAAAGGCATACGGATAGATAACCGGGTCAATGAAACAAGACATAGCAATGTTCTTAAGTTCGACAAAGTACCGAGCGAAAAACTTCAGTATACCTATAGATACCCAGAGGGAAATCATATTAAGCTCTGTATATGTTTACAAAGTGAGGCCTAGAGATTGGCTAACAACTTGAGGGAAAAGGAGAGAAGATTCGCATAGGCGCACTTACAAGGTCAGAGTCGTATAGGCTGCATGATGAAAGGTAGAAACAACTACAAGATTGGAAGGATTCCGACCACAAGTCATGGTGTGAGAAAGAGGCCTAAAGGGGGGAATGCCCTGGCCTTTGGATTTATTCACAGAATAATTGCCTAGATGGCAAAGAGGGTACTAAAATTTTCGGAAGACATAAGTTATGAAAATGATAAGTGCATCAGTCAACATTCGAGGATGAATGTTACAAAGGCGGGAATGATGTTACACCCCATGTTTTTGTACGTGAAAGTACGCCATAAGTAAATTGATATAAGCTCGGAAATGAGATATTACGTCCCGCATTTTCGTACGTTGAAGTTTCATCGTAAGTTAATCGACGTAAGTTCGGGAATGAGATTGTTTTGAGATTATAATCATTATGCTATTTCAAACAAGTGATGAGTAAATTCATGAAGGTGAGAGAGTAAGAAAATCAAAGAAAATGAATTTTCGTCAAAGTTTGACATGTGGGATAAAATACGGTCCGAGCTAAAATACCCGGTATTTATGGACTAGTGCCATACAAGGTACTACATGACCATGATAATAAGGTGTATAAGGTGTGTTAAAAGTGAATAGTATTTTAAGTAATTTGATATAATTCTTAATTATGTGAATAATCGGGTAATTATTGATTTTAGTGGGAGATTAACAATTAATTAAGGTGTTGGTGGTTAATTGGTTAAGAATGGGTAAACATCAACGTGGCAGCAAGCCACCCCAATATATATGACTCTTAAGACATTACTAAGTAGGTGGCAAGACTAAAGATTAAGGAAATGTGGTTAAGCCACCACATCAAGTGGGGACCACATCATAAGACATCTCAAAAACTTAAGAGTCATTCAAAGTAACGTGAATCTTCAAATTCAACTCACTTATAAGACTTCTCTAACTTGGGAACGTGAGAACTTTAGCATCTTCAACAAATTCAACATGATTTCATGGCAATTCAACAAGATTTCATAGCATCTTAAGCAACGTGAGATTTTGCAATTATAAGGGAGTACGGTGCAATCTTTCTCAAGAATATCATACGGAATATTCCCTACTCTGATCTTGCTGTCACGTATTTTGTCGCAATTAATGTGTGTTAGAGGGATTGTCAAGAGAATCGACTCAGGTATGTTAAGGCTATCCCTTCTTTCTTTTTGGCATGATCCATACGACACAAACGAAACGAGCAAATGCACAACTTCCATAAATAACTCTATTCGTAGAAATGCTAGAGATGCTTATATTCTTGATTTCCCATAAGTCTTATTATTCTATCGTCTATTCATGGGTCTTAGAAAATACGTAAGTTGATAAAGTCTATTTTATTATATTAAACAGAAGCATAATGGTCTTATGACATTCCGAAAGATTTTAATGACGTACTTTTCATGCATTGCATTAATTTATACATGTACATTGACCCATAACCAGATGGCGTTATATACGCGTATATATGTATACCATCTTTGATTTTGGCATTTGATTGATAATTTCTAAGAGAAATTGGGGATTTTTGTCTAAACTTTCTAAAATGGGAAAAGGTTACGGCGTTATATACGCACCACCACCTGATCAGCTGGTATACGTTGATGATTTGCCCACAGTGGCTGAGATGATATGATGGGATGCCCTCAGAGGCTTGATGATGTTATGAACGCATATACCCATGCATGGTATGACATTTATACGCATATGCATGACATTATAATATTAAATGATTCACAGAGCTATTCAGATTTACATGTTGAGTCTTTTACTCCATGTTTCTCTCATGTATATTGTTTACGGATTTTCATTCCTTATATACTCAGTACGTCATTTGTACTGACGTCCCTTTTGCCTGGGGATGCTGCATTTCATTCCCGCAGGTCCCGATAGACAGGTTGAGAGTCCTCCAAGTAAGCTATCAGCTCAGCGAAAGATGTTGGTGCGCTCCATTTGCTCTGGAGTTGCTTATTTGGTTAGTATGAATTAGACATGTATTGATTAGTATGTCAGGTCCCTGTCCCGGCCTTATGACGTTTATGTACTCCTAGAGGTTTGTAGACATATGTCATGTATATGAAAGACTGTATGGCCTTGTCGGCCTATGTTTAGTGTACGAATGATTATTTTGGCCTTTTATGCCCGTACGTCATATGTATAAGTCAGTATATCAGGTTGGGTCATTTTATGTCGAGTGTTCTTTCATGTTTTATTCTTGTTACCTCATACGGCCCTTCTGACCCATTTATCCATGTTGATGTAATGAGAAAGATACGTTACGTTGGTACACAGTTGAGTAAGGGCACCGGGTGTCCGTCCCAGCCCATCGGTTTGGGTCGTGACACTAAATAACAACAATAATTAAATAACATCTAACAATTTGCGATAGAAATCTTTTAAAATTTACAATTCCCAAAACCGGTAGTACAAGTCATAAGCTCTATAGTGTGTTTGCTAGAAAACTTCTAAATACAACTGACCAGAAATAAGAATAAATAGTGCAATATGAAAGCTTGAAAGTGACTCTGAAGCCTGCGAACGCAGCAACATGTTTACCTTGAGTCTCCACAGCAAGGACCCGCACAGCTACTAACGAACAAATACCTGGATCTGCACAAAAATGTGCAGAAGTGTAGAATGAGTACACCACAGCGGTGTCCAATAAGTATCAAGACTAACCTCGATGGAGTAGTGACGAGGAACAGTCAAGACACCCACTAGTCTAATAAACCGAACAAGTATGAGTATGGGAACAACAGAAATATGAAATCTACATAAAGACTATGCAATATGGCTCACAATACAATAATGGGAATAAGAAAGGAAACAACAAGTATCAGCGGAATACCATAAAAAAATGACACAGAAAAGTGAATGGAACACAACATAAATCTGGAATCACCAATACGGCAAGGAGAAGTAATAACTCAGCAACTATAACCGTTTTTACATCAGGTTCTAGTCATCAAACTCCACGAGGTACCGAACCTCGGAAAAATCACAACTCACGGGTCTCAATACTTGAACCCTAATACTTGGCATCCTCTGCCCTCATAACACCTCATAACCCCACTGACGACTTATTGCCACTAGAGCCATTCTCACATAGAAGGCAAGTAAACAAGGCTGAGCATCTATGCTCCATAATATCAAGAACACCTCTTATCCGATAAGAGTACTTAACTATGTGTATGCTCGTGCAACTGTCCTAACATAGTCCATACCAGCAAATAAGCATAAGAAAAAAAGAACGGACAACACGTAGAATATTTTCTCACAGCTTTCACAAGATAAAGCTCACACAGGTAGGTGTACCACTACACAATATCAACAACAAGAATGCCCCCAGGCCATCACAAATCATCACAAATCAATCCATGACACAACCCACCTTCTCTCGCCACGTGTGCAATAATAATATAAATGCCCGCCTTGTCTCGCCACACGTGCATAATAATGTTCCCACCTTGTCTCGCCACATGCGTAACCCACACCACACACACACACACACACACACACACACACACACACACACACACACATATATATATATATATATATATATATATATATATATATATATATATATATATATATATATATATATATGTATGAAAATACCGGCATGTGCAAATATCAATAGTAACATTAGCACGACAGAAACCTCGTGCAACCCCATAAAAACAACCGCACGGCAGATATCTCATGCATCAGAATATCCACAACCGCATGGCAGAAACTTCGTGCATCACAATAATAAATACAACAACAACAACAATGATAATAATACAAGGATACGACAAATATGTCAAACTTAGAAATTCCAGAACTCAAGGAAACGGAAGAACTAACTCACAAGGAGTATCCACAATAGAGAACGCTATTAATAAAAAGAGTAGCTCAACCAGAAAGGAAATATTATATAACAACGGTCCTACAAGGTACAGTTCAACAATGAGGGAGATATCACGAGTCAATAATTCCAATAAGGATGAGTCAATTAAGATATAGGATATCTAAACTTCTTTTAAGGTCTGGCAAGTACGAAAGAGACACAACATCTTCAATTAAGGATAAACAGTATGAAGATAATCATAGCCTCAATTAAAGATGAACAATACAGAAGAGATAATTATATTTTCAGATAAAGATAAACAGTTAGGGAAAAGACAACACGGCAATAGAAGAGATACAATTTCAGTTAAGGAACATATGAATCAAATGAACAACAAATGTGGATCAGGAAGCAATTAATTTCAATTAAAGCAGGTAAAGTGAAACTGGAAATTTAGAAATGTAATCATATAACGAGAACAACTGCATATTCAGTGAGTACAAGGACCTAAGAATCCCTAAAGGCCAATTTTTCCACAAATAAGTCCGGGCACATACTCGTTACCTCGCGTACACAGACTACAATTAGCATAGAAGACTCAAATTGTAAGGGGTAGTTCCCCCACACGAGAAATTAGGCAAGATACTTACCTCAAAGAAGACAGACCGATACTCAAAAATGAACTTTTTGGGTGAAATAACATCCGGACGGCTCAAATCTAATCAAAATAACTTCAAAGCACAAAAAAAAACTCATAAGAGACTATTCCGGATCATAAAGCTTCAATCTTTATCAAAATCTAAAAATCGGTCCAAAAGTTGACCCCCGGGCCCGCAACTCGGAACCCAACAAATTTTACAAAACCCTAACACCCATTCCGATATGAGTCCAACCATAAAAGAATTGTCAAATTTCGATACCATTTCGTCCCTCAAATCATGATTTTTCATTTTGGAAATTTTCTTCAAAAACTACCATTTTCCTCAACTCCAAACACAAATTAAATGATACAAATAAAGATAAAATCATGGAATATATAAAATTCTAGATGAGGAACACTTACCCAAACGAGTTTCTTGAAAAACCCACAAAGAATCGCTCAAAACCGAGCTCTAGAACTCCAAAAATATTAAAAATGGCTAACCCTCGGAATAGAGAACTTATATTCTGCCCAGGTGTTTATGCATCGCGAACGAGGAGAAATGGACGCATTCGCGAAGAAGAAAAATTAAGGCTGCCAGGAAGTGCTTCGCGAACGCGAAGACACGCTCGTGAACACGGAGAAGAAGAGACGTATACCTACGCGAACGCGTAGGGAAACACGCGAACGCGGAGGAGAAAATGATCACCAGCTCCTAGCTCCTAGTTTCTACTACGCGAACGCAAAGGTGGAGTTACAAACGCGAAGAAGAGAAGGGCAGACTTACGCGATCGCGGATAAAAGCTCGCGAATGTGAAGAAAAAATATTCCCTCCTCTAAAATTACTCTTCGGGAACACAAAGGAAGGGCCGCGAACGCGATTAAGGAAACCAGATGGCAGAAAATAGTTGTTCAAAAATAGAAGGAAATGGCCCGTAGCCCATCCGAAACACATCCGAGGCCCCCGGGACCCCGTCTAAACACACAAACAAGTTCCATTACCTAAAACGAACTCGCTCGAGGTCTCATGTTACATCAAACAACGCCGAAAATACAAATCGCACTACGAATCAAAATTATGATGTCACATTTTGCAGGCAAGTCCCAAATGACATAACGGAGATGTTACAACTCTTGGAATCGCATTCCAACCCCAATATCAAAAAGTCCACTTCCGGTCCAAATCTTCAAAAATTTGACTTTTGCCATTTCAAGCCTAAATGAGGTAGAGACCTCCAAAACACAATCCAGGCATGCCCCTAAGTCAAAGATCAACCAATGGAGCTAACGGAACCGACGGAACTCCATTCCAGAGTCGTATTCACACAATTCAAACTACGGTCAAAATCCTAAGACTTAAGCTTTCGTTTTGGGGACTAAGTATCCCAAATCACTCTGAATCATTCGGTAACTGAATTCAACCAAGTCAATACACATAATATGAATCTACTCAGGGTCTTGTGTCGCTGATCGGGACTTAAATTCTCAAAATGATTGGCCGAGTCGTTACAGTAAAGTACTTGAGTAATTGTACATACACATAGAGATAGTTCCTTTTGTGCCTTATACTTGATCATGTTATTGTTCTGTACTAGTTAAATTGATGAAACTGTACAATTTATAGCAAGTATCACCAATAATTTTGCTTCTTTAACCTCATCGAGGTTAGTTATGATACTTGCTGAGTACATTGGGTCGGTTATACTCATGCTACACATTGTACTTAATTGTGCAGATCCAGGTACCAGACCCAGTCATCAGTAGCCGAGGGTAGTAGCAGAGTTGATTGCTGAGAGACGAGGTAGAACTGCATTCCTTATCGCAGTCCTAACGTATCTTTTCGTATATACTGTTGTTCTTATTTTAGACAGTATTGTATTTGATAATTTCACACTTGTATTTCTATATTAGAGCTCATGGCTATGTATTTACTAGTTTCTAGGGGATTTTATCATGTATTAGTGGTATTTTGTTATAATGAGATTTCATACTTACGATATTTCTGTAATTCTATTATTTTTGGTTCTTTATTGTTATGTTTGGCTTGCCTAGCCGGTGTGTTAGCCACCATTACGACGAGTTGGGATTTGGATCGTTACAAATTGGTATCAAAGCCCTAGGTTCATTCGTATTACAAGTGATGAGAAGGTTTAGTAGAGTCTTGCGGATTGGTACGGAGACGTCTGTACTTATTTTTGAGAGGCTACTGAACTGTTAGGAAACTTCACTTTCTTGCATTCTTATCGTGCGGTTTTCTTATTTCCGAAGTTTGGAACTTGACTATTCTCTTCTCTCAAAGATGGTTAGTTGTTCCTGCGGATCTAGATATTGATATTATTGGTACGTGAGTTGTTCGTGCATCATATGAGTTGTCCGTGCAGCATGTGAATATGGATCCATCCACCTAGGGTCACCCTCTTATGTTTCTCTCTTGATGGTGTATACGCGGATATATTGAGGAAAACTGATCAGTGCTTTGGTATGAATATGGAAAGGTTGAGGAATATCTTGCTAGTGTTTGCTTGGAGTTGCATTTAATCTTTACTTGCAATTTTCGTGGTTATTTACCTGATTCATTTGCATGTCACCCTTATATTCCGTATTGTTTATTGATAAGAGTACTTACGTAATTTGTCACGCACCAACCTTGTGGAGCGCGACCAACGCTCAACCGAGATACCCCGGTCGAGCAAGCTTGCACAATGCCATCTACCCAACTCACCCATGAATAAAGAGAAGATACCTTTCATTAACTAGAAAGTAAGAGGTCATGAGAACAACACCAGTTCATTTCCATAAGTTGCGTCATTAGCAAGTCTCCAAAATAGTACAATATACAATCATAATTTAAGTGGAACAGGTGATATAATTACAAGACTTTTAGTTTAACTTTTCCAAACCAAGGTACAACCCACACTATGTCTACAGAGCCTCTAACAGAAATAAAAGAGTACTACAATAACACTGGCAACAAGTCCTCGGCTATACCTCAAAATATTATACACAAGGGACAAGAGACACAAGACCCCGGAATGAAGTGGGACTCACCGAGTCAGCTAAGGAGAGGGTGTACTGCTATCACTGCTCAATGTCGCCTGCTGTGGAATCACCTGCTTCCATTAAAGATGCAGTGGCCCCGTCAAAAGGGACGTTAGTACATATGGAATAGTACTAGTATGAAAAACTAAACACACCCTCAATAGAACGAGTAATAGTACAATGAGAGAAAAAGGGAATCAATGAGGGCCTCAAACAATATTAAAGTATCAAGTTATGAGAAAGGATAAATTTCATACAAGTTTCAATATTTTAAGTTGGGAGATCTTTAGAACCGATATACCACCGTGCTTTTAGCATGGATTCTGATCTCATCCCGATCGGCTAAGCCGTCTCACCCCGAGACATCCACTCACAATACCACTATGTGCGCATCATGGCGTCTGATATCAACCTGATTGACTAAGCCGTATCACCACAATGCCATGTAGGTCGGCGTCACCTCACATTTTTCTAGCAATCAACTCATCCCATTTAAGGGGAATTATCTCAACACATGAATCTCATCCTGTATTCGGGGAAAACCTCTCACAACCTCACACGGAGATTCTGCCCCTCACTCACTCCTACACCGGCACGTGTAGTTTTGGGGTTAGGTAATTTCAACCTACCCTTCCTCGGTGACTAAATGATACTCCCAAAGTATTTAATAAATAAAGGGTTTACAACTCATTTCATAATCTTTCATACATCTTTCCATTTCAATGGCACTAGTGGCCACAGTTGTAATATCATTCTTGGCACGTCGACCGCATTTCATGTTTCAATCTCACGCTCATGACTTTAAAGCGTTACCATGGGTTATCATCAATAAGAGAATTTCAAATCAAACTTTAATTACACATATGAGAGAAGAGTCTTCAGTACATTGAGTTTCTCTCCCACAATTAGGCATACTTACTTGTAATTGAAACATGATTTTTAAATCACAACACCTTTAGTATATTGATCATACTAGATTACAATCCCGAAGGGAATCATGATATGATAGGAACATTCAAATCACATTTATAGTACATACATGTTTCATATCAACACTTATAGTAGAATAACCAAATCTATTATGAAGGACTCGGAACATGAGAAATAAGAAACTGAGCCAATTGAAATCACAACTTATGAGGACATCATAGGAATCGATTCTGATAGAGAAGTTTAGCCAACTAACTAAAGACACAGGAAAATTTAACTATAATCAGGAAGATACTCAGGATTTCAGCTCATTTGAGTATTTTATCAAGCACTAGGTGTGCATTAAGGTTTCAAGGTCCTCTTATGCTGGGTTCATTTACCCCACAACCAATCCCCACTTCAATTGGCCACCCACAATTACTCCACAACCTCCCTACCACCTTTATTAACACATTCATGCATAAATAACAACTCTTACCCTCAAAACCTTCTTCCCCATTATCTATTCCCAACCCAAATTTCAAAATTGAAGGCTAGGGCTAGAACATTACCTCTTGGATGAAGACCTTGTGAGTTTTCCTTGTGAATTGTCCAACTTTTGAGAAGGATTGATTATCAATTAGCTTAGGGACTTCCCCTCTCACTCTATGGAACTTACTCTCTCTAGAAATATCATACCTTCTCTTTACAACTGGTCCCTAACGAATATATCTCAAAGTAGGGTCGGGTTATGAAATTAGCAAAAATAAAGCCCCGATGCAGATTTGTGGCCGCATATGTGACCGCATAACACTTCTGCGGTACGCAAAATGGACTGTATGATGGCCCTCCGGAACTGGGCATTTTTGTGCAAGTATGCGACGGGTCTGGGTTCTGCAGACCAATTTTGCAGTCATATAAAGGACCGCAGAACCTCCTTCCGAAATTTCTTATGCTAGGTTCAGTGACGGATGTACGGCTCGCAAAAAATTTATGTGGTCATATAATTCACTCTGCGACTAATCTACGGTCTGCAGATCAATTCTGCAATCGCATAATGGACCACGAAAATGCCCTGTTATTCAATGATTTTTCTTCAACTCCCCAACGTTCTGTTCAACACAAAATGTCTGTACCGCGGAACCTCAAATGCATTATCCCACTTCGACACCACGAAACCCCAGGTTGTAGGTAAAATTTTATGGGGCTTTACATCATCTCATGTTTAGGATTATTTGTTATCAAATGAGGGTCAAAAATCCTCCATTAGCATCTAATGCGACCCAGCTGTTACTTCACACACCAGCAGTTCCAAATTTTGACTAACTCTCTAAATATCCAAATGTTTTGCCAGAGTCTCCCCTGTAGTTGGGCCTATCCACCTTCCAGAGAATCCCAAAACCAGTCCTAACAACATAACCACAACACAAAGATGTAAAACAATATGGCAACTAGAATCGCTTCATAAGTTAGTTCCTCATTAACCTTTATAGTCTCAATCGGAATAATAAGTGACGGATCTCCAACCACCTTCTTCAACATGGATACATGAAACACCAGGTGCACTAAATACATCTCTAGAGATAGTTATAGCCTGTAAGCCACCTGGCCAATCCTCTAAATGATTTTGTACGGTCCGACATACCTCGGACTCAATTTTCCTTTCTTACCAAACCACATTACCTCCATCATGGGGGAAACCTTCAAGAATACTCAATCATCCTCTTGGAACTCCAAATCCCTATGATGAACATCCGAATAGGACTTCTGATGACTCTGAGCAATTTTTAACCTTCCTTAATGATCTTAACCTTCTCCATAGCCTGATGGACGAGTTCTGGTCCTATGAACTCTGCTTCCTCAATCTCGAACGACCCAATAGAAGAAATACATCTCCTACCATATAGAGCCTTGAACGGTGCCATGTGAATGCTAGCATGATAACTATTATTGTAGGCATATTCTATGAGTGGCAAATGATCATCCCAGCTACCTTTGAAGTCAAGAACACAAGCGCGCAACATATCCTCAAGCGTTTGAATAGTCCGCTCTACTTGCCTGTCAGTCTGTGGGTTGAAGGTTATACTAAGATTCACGTGAGTACCCAACCCTTGCTGAAATTTATTCCAAAACCTAGCTGTGAACTGTACCTCCCGATCAGAAATGATAGAAACTGGAGTGCCATGCAACCTGACTATCTCCTTGATATACAACTAAGCATATTGTTCTGCTGTGTCGGTAGCCTTAACAGGTAAGAAGTATGCTGATTTTGTCAGTCGATCCACAATCACCCAAATCGAGTCGAATTTGCAAGGAGTGCGAGGTAGTCCTACCATAAAGTCCATATTCATCATATCCCATTTCCACATCGGAATTTCTATGTTTTGTGCCAACCCACCGGGCCTTTGGTGTTCGATCTTCAGTTGCTGACAATTTGGACATCTTGCCATAAAGTCCGCTATATTACACTTCATATCATTCCACCAGTAGACTTCCTGAAGATCATGATACATCTTTGTAGAGCCCGGGTACACGGAATATCTAGAAGTATGAGCCTCGGTCTTGATTCTTTCCCGGAGACCATCCACATTTGGAACACATAGCCTCCCTTGGTACCTTAGTGTACCATCATCTATGCCAAGAGAAAAAGCTATGGTCTTATGTTTATGAATCCCCTCCTTCAACTGTATCAAGAACGGATCGTCGTACTACTTCTCCTTGACTTCCACAACCATCGATGATTCAACCCCATTTTGCACAATCACCCCTCCTTCACTACACTCCGCTAGACGAACTCCCAAACTAGCCAACCGATGAACCTCCTTGGACAACGACCTTTGATATGCCTCCAAGTGAGCCAAACTGCCCATAGACTTCCGGCTTAGAGCATCTTCCACAACATTAGCCTCCCCGGATGATATATGATATCAATGTCGTAATCTTTGAGTAACTCAAGCCATCCTCTTTGCCTCATGTTCAATTCCTTCTGCCGGGCCATTTGTTATCCCAAAAGACATTACCAGAAACGCAAAGAGCCCATACCGGGTTCTGAAAGATGTTTTCAGAATATCCTACTCCCTGATCTTCAATTGGTGATACAGGAATCTCAAATCAATTTTGGAGAAATACCTAGGACCCTATAATTGATCAAAAAATTCATCTATCCTTGGCAGTGGGTACATATTCTTGATCGTGACCTTGTTGAGTTGCCGATAGTCAATACACATTCTCAGTGACCCATATTTCTTCCTTACAAAGAGAACCAGTGTGCCTCAAGGAGACACACTCGGCCGGATGAAACCTATCTCGAGCAAGTCCTTCAATTGTTCCTTTAGTTCCTTCAATTCTGTTGGTTCCATTCTTTAGGATGGAATAGATATAGGATGTGTGTCTGGCATCACATCAATCCTAAAATCAATCTCCCTATCTGGTGGGATCCCAGGGAGTTCATCAGGAAAGACCTCCGGGAATTCATTCACAATAGGCATGGACTTAAGTGTAGGTGCCTCAGCATCGTTGTCCATAACCCATACCAAATTGTAAATACACCCTTTGTTGATCATCTTCATCGCCTTAAGGTAATAAATAAACCTACCCTTTGGCACCACATCATCCCCCTTCCATTCAATCACTGACTCATTTGGAAATTCAAACCTAACAGTCCTAGTTTGGCAATTGAGCTTGGAAAGACATGAATAAAGCCAGTCCATCCCCATTATTACATCCAAATCAACCATGCCTAATTCAATGAGATCGGCTATGGTGTCCCAGCCATGCACCGTAACAACACAATCCCTATAAACCGGCACAGCCACAATAGACTCACCAACCAGAGTAGATACAGAGAATGGTTCTTGAATCTTTTCCGGTTCTACCCCAAATTCCATAGCAACATAGGGAGTGACATATGATAAGTTAGAATCGGGATCAATAAGAGTGTATACATCATGAGATTGGACAGTCAATATACCTGCGACAATATATATAGAAGTTTCTGAACTCTAGCGACCCTTCATAGCATAGAAATGGTTGGGTCCCCCCGAACTCTGTGTACCACCCCTAGCTGCACCACGCCCTATGGGTGCTGGAGTGCCTCAAGCTGAAGGATGTGTCACGGATGTAGTAGCTGCAGAACTGGCTAGTTGTGTTGCACCACTGCCCATGCTCTAGTGGGATGAATGGAAATCCCTTTGAATGTGACCCCTCATACCATACCCGTAGCATACGGTCTGGACCACAAAGCAGGCCCCAAAGTGCATCTTTCTATACCTAGGGCATGGGGGCCTCTGCTGGTAGGATCACCCTCCAGGCTGACCCTGCTGGTAGGATCCCTTGTTTCCCTAGCTAGGCCTGAAATGGCTCCATTGCTGCTGACTGGGCCCTGATGGATGTGCATTAACTGAAGACTGAGCGAAAGACTAGGATGGCCCTGACAACCCTCCCCTAAATGCTAGTCTGCCACCACCACCACCAAAAGCACCACTAAAGTTGCCTGCTGACCGAGACTTGTTGCTACCCTTTCGCTCCATTCTATTTTTTAGTTTGAGAGTATCTGTTGTTTGAGAAAATGCCACTATCTTACCATAGTTCATATCAGAATTCAAGGCAAGTATAGCAGCCAGATTAATAACCAAGGGCCTAAGGCCCTGCACAAACCGGCGCACTCTACCCTCCATAGTGGGCAACATGTAGATGGCATAATTGGACAGGCTCGCGAACCTTATATGATACTGCCACACACTCATGATACCTTGTTTCGGACTCTCAAACTCGAAGGCACGGGTTGCCTTAGTCTAGGCAAGCAAGAAATTGTTGATGAAGGCGTAGGAAAACTCACTCTACCTCGCCGGAGGGCTCCCCTCCTCACGGGAGTCCTCCCACATCTCAAACTAAGAATAGGCCACCAATTGCAGGCGGTAGGAGGCCAACTCCACTCCCTCCATCTTAGTATAATGCATAACTCGAAGGGTCTTGTGCATCTTATCAATAAAGTCATAGGGGTCCTCCTCAGGATCAGTACCTGTGACCATTGGAGGATCCAACTGAAGAAATCAGTTCACCCTGGAACTAGCGGAATCCCATGGTTGACTAGAAGAAGTGGGTGAAACATTTGATCTCTGGTCCTGGGAAGCCACTATCTGAGCCAACATATGTATGGCTCCCCTAAGAGCCCCATCAGAAACACCGGGACCGCAAGCTGGGGCTGGAGGTGGTATAGCTGCGCCCTCAGTAGATGTAGGAACCGGTGCAGTCTAATTAGGAGTAGTAGAATCAGGCAACGAAGTAGCTGGGGGATATCTCACCCTTCGAGTTCTCACCCACATCATCAGGTATAGAATCAACTGGCACCCCTGGGGTGACATTGGCTCCTTAGACAATTATTGCCTTCTTCCTAGGTACGATGTACTGAAAATCAGAGCAATGCACGAGTTAAAGGAGGAACAGTCTTATAATCATCTTTATCGCACGATCTAGAACATCAAAGAAGGGTGGTATTCCTAAATTCCCAAGTAGCATCTACTAGACAATGCTCTGAGATATCCTATGACACTTTAAAACCTTAGGCTGTAATACCAAGCCTGTCACGCCCCAACCTTGGGGAGCGCGACCGACGCTCAACCGGAATACCCCGGTCGAGCAAGCCTGCACCAATGCCATATATCCAACTCACCCATGAATAAAGAGAAGATATATTTCATTAATTTGACAGTAAAAGGTCATGTAAAAAACACCATTTCATTTCCATAAGTTGCGTCATTAGCAAGTCTCCAAAATAGTACACTATACAATAATAGTTTAAGTGGAACATGTGATACAATTACAACACTTTTAGTTTAACTTTCCCAAAATAAGGTACAACCCACACTATGTCTACGGAGCCCCTAACAGAAACAAAAGAGTATTATGACAGTGCCGACAACAAGGCTCCGGCCATACCTCAAAAATGTATACATAGGGGATAAAAGATACAAGATCCCGAAATGAATTGGGGCTCACCTAGTCAACCGAGGAGAGGGTGTACTATTGTCACTGCTAAGTGCCACCTGTTGTGGAACCACCTGTCTCTATTAAAAATACAGCGCCTCCGACAAAAGGGACGTTAGTACATATGGAATAGTACTAGTATGAAAAACTAAACACACCCTAAATAGAATGAGTAATAGTAAAATGAGAAAGAAATATGGAATCAATGAGGGCCTCCAACAATATTGAAGTATCAAGTTAGGATAAAGGATAAATTTCAAGCAAGTTTCAATATTTTATATTGGGAGATCTTTAGTATCGATAATACCACCGTGCTTTTAGCACAGAGTCCGATCTCAGTCCAATTGGCTAAGCCGTCTCACCCCGAGATGTCCACTCACAATATTACCATGTGCGTGGTATGGCATCCGATCTCAGCCCGATTGGCTAAGCCATGTCACCACAATGCCGTGTGGGTCGATGTCACCTCATATTTCGCTAGCAATCATCTCATCCCATTTAAGGGGAGTTATCTCAACACATCAATATCAACCCGTATTCGGGGGAATCACCACCTCACATGGGGATTCTGCCCCTCACTCACTCCTACACCGGCACGTGTAGTTTCGGGGTTAGGTTATTTCAACCCACCCGTCCTCGGTGACTAACATACCTTGTTTGAGCTTCCTTGAATTACTACAAGGTTACGAAACTCCTAGCGACTTCAATCTTATTAAAGACACGGAGAAATTTAACTATAATCAGGAAGATGCTCAGGGTTTCATCTAATTTGAGTATATTATCAAGTATTAGGTACGCATTAAGGTTTCAAGGTCCTCCTATGTTGGGTTCCTTTACCACACAATCAATCCCCACTTCAATAAACCATCCACAATTACTCCACAACCTCCCCATCAACTTTATTAATACATGCAAGCATAAATAACAACTCTTACCCACAAAACCTTTTTCCCCATTACCTATTCCCAACCCAAATTTCGAAATTGAAGCCTAGGGCTAGAATCTTACCTCTTGGATGAAGACCTTGTGAGTTTTCCTTGTGAATTCTCCAACTTTTGAGCAAGGATTTATGAGCTATTAGCTTAGGGACATCCCCTCTCACTCTATGGCACTTTCTCTCTCCAGAAATATCATACTTTCTCTTTACAAATGGTCCCTAACGACTATATATCGAAATAGTGCCGGGGCCTTACATAATTGTACACACATACACACAGATAGTTCCTTATGTGCCTTATACTTGATCATATTATTGTTATGTACTTTTTAAATTGATAAAATTGTACAGGTTATAGCAAATATCACCTATAATTCTGCTTTTTTACCTCACTGGGGTTAGTTATGATACATGTTGAGTATATTAGATCGGTTATACTTATGTTACACTCTTCACTTAATTGTGCAGATCCAGGTATCAGACCCAATCATCAGTAGTCGAGGCTAGTAGCAGAGTTGATTGCTGTGAGATGAGGTAGAACTGCATTCCTGACCGCAGTCTTGGCGTCTCTTTTCTTATGTAATGTTGTCCTTATTTCAGACAGTATTGTATTTGATCATTTCGGACTTTTATTCCGTATTAGAGCTCATGAATTTATATTTACCAATTTCTGGGGAATTTATCATGTATTAGCGATATTTTGTTACATTGAGATTTCATACTTATGTTATTTCTGTATATTCCGTTATTTTTGGCTCTTTATTGTTATATTCGGTTTGCCTAGATGGTGTGTTAGGCGCCATCATGACGGGTTGGGTTTTGGGTCGTGACACTTGCCTTAACATAGGCAGGTTAGACAACCATGGATACCCCCACCTTTTTCAAGTAGAACAAGTTCTCATTATTCTCATGTATAACCCTATTGAAGCTCACTGTTCCACCGTGATTTTGTGTATTCCTCCTCTTCCAACGTTCACAAACTACCACTGCATGCACTGCTTGATATAATGGCTTACATTAAGTACAATAATCTGCATCCCACGATTCTCTAATGACTTTATGAAGTTGCACCAAATTGACATGTAATCCTGTAGAATTAAAGAAGACAGTAACCCTAGTAGAAAAAGGACTAGTTAAATGTTTTCTTGTTGAGTCAACCTACAACACCAAAACAAACAGAAAAGAAAGGACTAGTTAGATGTTATCTTCCATATTTTCTCATAGTAGGTAGTCTAAACTTCCACATTCTCCATAGGAGAAAAGAAATTCTAAATGGCAGACCTTTAACCCACACATGCTTGTATGAATCTTATGGGTGATTTCTATGTCTCAAAATATCTCAAGCACCGCTAACTGTAAACTTACCTGTACTTCTAGGCATCCAACATGGTCTATCATTTTGTTCTTCACTATCATCAAAGAGAACCTCATCCCTTATGATCTAATTACTATGCAATATCTTCTAGAAATCATTGTTGTAAAATGGGGTCATGCCACAATCCATTTGCTCTCGAGTCAGCCACATCATCCAATGCTTCATTACAATAAAAGTAAGTAGGTACTAAATGATATAGTACCCTTAACTTAGTCCAGTTTGCATACCACACATTAGAAGTACCTTTCCTCACCTCCCATCAGAATTTATGTTCACAAGCTTCTCTAGCTTCTAACATCTTATACCATACTTTTGAATCAATTCTCCATTTTACTAGTATAGGTATCTCTTTATTACAGTATTTGTTCCACATAAAGTTAGACCATGTGGTTTTTGTGGTACTAAAACTCCATCAAAGCTTGGAAAATAAGGCTTTGGGCACATCAAACAAGGACTTATACTTTAATCCACCTTTCTTAGTTGGTAATCACATATCCTACCATTTAACCCAATGCATGCTCCTCCTCTCTTCCTTATTACTCCAGAAAAACCTTTCAAAGATTCAATGTACCTCAATCAGAATATAGTTTAGAGGATCAATCACAAACAAAAGATATATAGGCATACTTGTCCCCAAAGGTCAATAGCTTCCCATTCTATGGATGTAGTTTGGGTTTCACCTTTTTTATCATGTCATCATAATTGTCCTTTCTCCTAAAAAATAGGACAACCTAAATAAGTA
The DNA here is from genome assembly GCF_000715075.1 of Nicotiana tabacum. NCBI lineage: Eukaryota > Viridiplantae > Streptophyta > Magnoliopsida > Solanales > Solanaceae > Nicotiana > Nicotiana tabacum. The sequence goes on along the minus strand of NC_134093.1, from coordinate 90,942,783 downwards.
AGGAAACTCCCCTCTTACAAAACCAGTGATTTCCTCAAGTGATTGAAATATGTTAGTTGCCACATTCAAGTGCATGTAAAAGGAGCTCTTCTCCTTGTTGATCAACTATCCAGAAACCAATTCATACCTCCTCAAGATTTCTATTACCATCTTCAATGATTATTTTTCTTCTTTTTATGTTCTAAACCATTCAGAAAATAGAAAATAAAAACAAGGAATTGAAGATCATAGGGCTGTGACTTTCTCATTTTCTCAAAAGTCAACACGATAAATAGCAAGTCTTCCATCTTAGCTTCTTTCTTTTTAATTGTTTTAAAAAAAGTCATCTTCATAGATTTGGAAATTCCAAAGTCGTCACTTGGGTGGAGAGTGGACCCTACATACTATACACATAATGAAATGTAGGATAATTGTACAGTCGTATATTTTGCTCATGAATCACTATTTCGGGTACGTGTTTGAGTAAATCAAATTCTTGTGGATCATACTACAACGTTCCGGAATTCCAGCAATCTTAATCTATTTTGAGACATAATTAAATTGAACCATAATTAGAAAGATATTCATGGTCTCAGCTCATTTGAGCATTTTATCAAACACTAGGTGTGCAAATATAACTACAAGGTTCTTCTACAAGATTTCCTTCACTCCATAATCCAATCTTTACTTATTTGAGCTCAACAATCTTCTCAAAAACCTTATTAGTACAAGCATGTATAAATAATACTCTTACACCCAAGAATCATACTCCCAATCACCCATCATTTACCCCAAACTCGAAATTAAAGATTAGGGATTTGAATCTTAACCCTTAGATGAAGATCTTGTGGGTTTTCCTTATCAATCTTTCAAGATTTAAGCAAGACTTGATGAATAATTAGCCTAGGGTTTCCTCTCTCTCTAAAACACTCTCACTTCTCTCTAAAACATCAGATTTTGGCTCAAAAATGGTCCTTTACGTATATTTAACGAGGTAGGATCGGGTTATAAAATCCAAAAACGAAGCTCCAGAACAGGATATGCGATCGCAGAATGGATATGCGGTCCTCATATCGGCCGCACAATTAGCCTCCAGAACTGGAAAAACTCTGTCTGGGTTTGCGGTCACTATGCGGCCTGCAGACCTGTTCTGCGATCGCATAATGAACTACTAAACAGTTCTGCGGTTGCATAGTCGACCACATAATGGCATCCAAAACTGTCCCTTTCCTGCCTCACTCTGCGGCCATTATGTTGTCCGCAAAGTGATTCTGCGGTCGCATAATGGACCGCAGAAACGAATTTCTCTGGCAAATATTTTTTTTTATCCCTGAGTGCATTGTTCAACCCAAAAATTTTCCTTTATACAATCCTCAAATATGTAAACGTACTCCGGCACCACAAAACCTTGAATTCATTTGCGAAATTTTACGGGGTTTACACTTAAATACTTCAAAATTTTTCGGGGTATTAAAAAAGGACTATATTTGAATCCCATATCAAACATAACATAAGAGTTAACACACAAAGCAAACTCTAAATATTCAGGTGGTAGAACTGGCATCCCCCTATCTTCTCTTCTTCTGACATTATTATATTGAAATTACTTCCTACAAACCATGGCAATTCCATGTCACTATCTAAATAATATAAGTGTCTAACATTCTAAAAAGGTTGCATGACTCCCATTATCCAAAACTTGTATTGTCTTCTTAACCTGATAAGTCTTTCAAAGTTCTATTGTGGATTAACAAATCTAATATTCCATATAAGAGACTTACTCATTCGTTAGCCTTAGAAGCCCTCTTGGGTTGTTTTCTCTTTGATTGAGTTGAGTCTTGACTCTGGTGTTCTGATTTTGGTTCTTCTTATTCCCCTTCTTACCAACCTTTGCCATAGCTCTAGATGTTAAGTTATCATCTTTAGTTATATGTTTGAAATTAGTTGCAGTATATTCATCCTTCTTCTCATCTTCAATTATTTTTTACTCTACCTTGGTCTTCTGAATATCTGCTTTAGTAATATTGTGTGTAATGATGTCATGTAGGACATGATTAGGAGAAGGTATATGCACATTAACCTTCAGTTGTAGATTATGATCAGTCTCAAAACCAAGAGGTGTAGATATCACTTCAATAGCACACCTATTTTGATCACTATTGGCCAATGCCATATCTCCTATGCTCATATTATCACCCCATACATGTTGCTGCGTGTGAGGTGGAAAGATTCACCTTCTAAACCCTCTCCAATCTGTAGTTGAATCCTCCATAATTGTAGGAATTACTGTAGCATTAGGGTTTACTATTTCATTAGTTCCATCTTTTGCACCTAGGTCCAATTGAACAGCTAAACCCCCTTCAATTGACACCTTCTCATCTCCTCCACCTTCAAATGGATCAGTAGACGCACCACCATCACCCCCATTATTCCCCTCAACCCAAACTTGTAAACTGGAGTTTATTGTAGCATTACAAGCACTATGGTTTATTGTAGTAGTAACCACTATTTCATTGATTTCCTACAACTCATCATCTTCATGCTCCTCATCTTCTAGATCTTCGATCTCCTTTACTCTTTCACCCCAAAGAGGACTAGTATCCTTTTCAATCCCAATAGTAATGGATTGTGAAGAAACCTCATGACATGGTTGTCTTGTAGTTACCAAAAGTCTGACATTTGCATTACTATCCTCCACAAGCGCGTGAACCTTATTACTCTTACTGAAGATTTTATTAACCCATTATTAAATCTTCATGTCACGACCCAAAATCCTACCAAAGGTCATGATGTCGCCTAAACTACTTGCTAGGCAAGCCACATTCAACAACAATAACATGGTTCAATTATTAAGCCATCAACTAATTTATGATATAAATAACAAAGCGAAATAAGTCATAACTCAATATCAAAGTGCATGAATCTTAGGCAAGGCCTTAACATGACCACAATTGTCTCATAAACTCTTCCAAAACGGGGTGTCACAACATAACCACGAGCATCTAACAAAATTACGAAATCTCAACTAAAATACAATGTCTGTCCATAAATGACAAAATACATAAACATATATAAAAGAGTAGGGAAAGGTGACTCTATATGCTGCTAATCGGATAAAGTAAGAAACTCACCATGAAGTCTCCAATTAGCACTCCTAGTCAGCTAGGTGAATACAACTAAAACCAGCCTCATAACCAGCACAAATTATGCAGAAGTGTAGTATAAGTACAAAACTACGACACCCTGTAAGTATCAAGTCTAGCCTTGAAAAAGTAGTGGCGAGAGGTAAATAGTGATACTTACTAACAACTCAATAAGCATACGATATATACAACACAAGGAATAAAACATGATATCATCAATCAAGTAAACTGGTAGAAACACAGTAAAGCTGGTATTTAGATATGCTTTTCAAACAAGAGATAGAACATAACATCAATTATCTCAGATCTTTCAAAAATAATCATACGAGTCAATCAAAAGTATATATATATAAGAGCCATTGCATGAGTCTAAGCTACCAATGCATTCTCACAAAACCAATACCAAATCTTAACACACAAGTCCATATATCCAACACTGGCCAAGTATCCAAACTAGGACCAATCTGAGTGCTTGCGCTCATAGGACCCAAAGTAATATGGGTAATGTCACGCCCCAAAAACCGAGGAGCGCGACCGGCGCTCAACCGAGTGAACCCGATCGAACAAGCCTGTTAGATTTTATTCTACCCAAACTCATTCACGAATAGAGATATACATATTTTCATTAATTAGACAAAAATGTGTTCATGTCTACAATACCAATTGATTTCCAATAGTTTTATCATTTTTAAAGTCTCAAATGGACAAGTAATACAACCACAACATAACATTGTTTGTCTTTTTCCAGTACCAATACACAACCCACACTATGTCTACGGAGCCTCTATAGATAAAGAAAAGTACAATGATAATGCCGGCAACAAGGCCCCGGCAATATCTCAAACCGAATACACAAAGTACAAAAGATACATGACCCCGAAATGAAGTGGGGCTCACCAAGTCAGCTGAGAAGAAGGTGTACTGCTATCACTGATCAATATCTCCTGCTGTGGAACCACCAGCATCCATTTAAAGATGCAGCGCCCCTGGCAAAAGGGACGTTAGTACCGTCGAATAACACTAGTATGTATAACTAAATAGCCTCTCAATAGAATGACAAATAATACAAACAAGATTATCATAATATCAATAAAAGCCTTAATTAACATCAAACCTCAATTTAGGATCGAGACAATGTTCAAATTAATTTCCATATATCACATTGGGAGATTTTTAGTATCGATATACCATTATCCACAATACCATTATTCACAAAACTAGTACCACCGTACTCTTTGCACAAAGTCCGATCACGACCCGATCGGCTAGGCCATCTCATTAGAGACATCAACCACAATTTCTCTCAATATCAATACCACCATCTTTAACACGGAGTCCGATCACGACCCGATCGGCTAGGCTATCCATTAGGGACATCAACCACAATCACAATTTAAATTATAATTTCCAGCACAATCACCACCATGTGTGTGGCATGGTGTCCGATCACAACCCGACCGGCTAGGCTCTCTTATTTGAGACACCAACCTTTTTATATTAGTCATCGCATTTCGTATTACTTTCACACCTTTTCATTTCATTGGCACTAATGACCATTATTATAAGATCATTCTTGGCACGTTTTCCATATTCAGTATTTCATGCTCACCTTATCAATTTCAAATATCGTTATCATCATCAACAACAAATACAATTCAAATCAAGGTGTGTAATACACATGTGAGAAATTTTAGAGTGTAAGGTACATAGAGATATTTAAATTTGACATAATAGCCTTCATTTGAACTTGACTTAAAGTCGAAACATTATTAATGCACAGCCCGTATTTTTAACACATCCTCAATTGGTAACATAACATGAATAAAGCATTTAGGATGCTTGTTGAATATATATATCTTTCAACCCAATCTTACTCGGAATGGCCAGTCTCATAATGAATCACTCGGGATCATTCAACTCAATCTTACTCGGAATGGCCAGTCTCATAATGAATCACTCGGGACTTACATAATTCTGCCAAAATTTTTTTTTTACTTTTCTGTGCATTGTTCAATCCAAAAAGTCTGAGCCGCGGCTCGTAAGCTCGCCGCGAAGAATTTCTACAATCCTCAAACACGTAAGCCTAGTCCGACACCATGAAATATTATTTTCTTTGCATATTTTACTGGGCTTTAGACATAAGTACTTCGAAATTTTCCGAGGTGTTACATTCTCCCCCGCTTAGGATCATTCGTCCTCGAATGAGGGTAAAACTCTGTCATTAGCATCTTATGCAACTCAGTTTGTTTCATACCACATTCGAGCAACCCCAAATTTGACTAACTCCCAAGATTTCCAAATATTTTGCCAGAGTTTCCCTTGTAACTAGGTCTATCCACCTGTCAGAGAGCCCCAGAAACACATCCTAACAAAATATATGTATGCCAACGATGTAACATAATACAAAATAACACCAACTATGGACTCACAAGCAATTATATTACCAGCATGGAACACCCTTAACATCAAATGTACAAATCATACATAATTTATAGAAAGCAACTCTTAGAATTTTTCATAGATCACAACTTTATAAATATATGGTCAGTCAAACAAATAAGGATGCTCTTTCTTTATATCTTCCTCGGCCTCCCAAGTAGCCTCTTCAACCTGTTGGTTTCGCCATAACACTTTCACTGAGGCAATTTCTTTATTTCTCAATTTTCGGACTTGCCGATCAATAATAGAAATCGGAATCTCTTCGTAAGTCAATCTCTCATTTACCTCAATAGTCTCGACCGGAACAATGAGTGTCAGATCTCCAACTACTTTCTTCAACATAGACACATGAAACACCGGGTGTACTAATGACATCTCAGGTGGTAGCTCAAGCTTGTACGCCACCTCCCCAGTCCTCTAAATGATTTTGTACGGTCCGACATACCTCGGACTCAATTTCCCTTTCTTACCAAACCGCATTACACCCTTCATGGGGGAAATTTTCAAGAACACCCAATCATCTTCTTTGAACTCCAAATCCCTACGACGAACATCCGAATAGGATTTCTGACGACTCTGAGCAGTCTTCAACCGCTCCTTAATGACTTTAACATTTTTCATAGCCTGATGCACAAAGTCTGGCCCTATCAAATCTGCTTCCCCAATTTCGAACCACCCAATGGGAGATCTACATCTCCTACCATATAAAGCCTCGAACGGTGCCATTTGAATGCTAGCGTGATAGCTATTGTTATATGCAAATTCTATGAGTGGTAAATGATCATCCCAGCTACCTTTGAAGTCTATAACACAAGCGCGCAACATATCCTCAAGCGTCTGAATATTCTGCTCTGCATGCCCGTCATTCTGCAGGTGAAAGGTTGTACTAAGATTCACTTGAGTACCCAAACCTTGCTGAAATTTCTTCAAAATATTAGTAGTGAATTGTGCTCCCCAATCAGAAATGATGGAAACTGGGATGCCATGCAACCTGACTATTTCTTTGATATACAACTGAGCATACTGCTCCGCTTTGTCGGTAGACTTAACCGTCAAAAAGTGTGCTGATTTCGTCAGTCGATCCACAATCACCCAAATTGAGTCAAACTTGTGCGGAGTGCGTGGTAATCCTACCACAAAGTCCATATTAATCATTTCCCACTTCCACATTGGAATTTCTATGTTCTGTGCCAACCCACCGGGCTTTTGGTGTTCGGCCTTCACTTGCTGACAATTTGGACATCTTGCCACAAAATCCGCCACATTCCTCTTCATATCATTCCACCAATAGACTTCCTTAAGATCATGATACATTTTCGTAGAACCTGGGTGCACGGAATACCTAGAAGTGTGAGCTTCAGTCATAATTCTTTCCCGGAGACCATCCACATTTGGAACACATAGTCGCCCTTGGTACCTTAGTGTACCATCATCCATGCCAAGAGAAAAGGCCATGGTTTTATGTTTATGAATCCCCTCTTTCAACTTCACCAACGATGGATCGTTGTATTGCTTCTCTTTGACTTCCAAAACAAGCGATGATTCAACCCTATTTTGCACAATTACCGCTCCTTCACTAGAGTCCACAAGACGAACTCCCAAACTAGCCAATCGGTGAACTTCTTTGGCCAATGGCCTTTGATATGCCTCCAAGTGTGCTAAGCTACCCATAGATTTTCGGCTAAGAGCATCCGCCACAACATTAGCCTTCCTCGTATGGTATAAAATATCAATGTCATAATCCTTGAGTAATTCAAGTCATCTTCTCTGCCCCAGATTCAATTCCTTTTGTTTGAAAATATATTGAAGGCTCTTGTGGTCCGTGAATATATCCACATGGACCCCATATAAATAATGACGCCAAATTTTCAATGCAAATACCACCGCCGCAAGTTCTAAATCATGTGTTGGATAGTTCTTTTCATGATTCTTTAGTTTCCTAGAAGCATAAGCTATCACCTTCCCATGTTGCATTAATACACATCCAAGCCCGATTTTTGAAGCATCACAATATACCACAAATCTATATATACCCTCTGGTAGAGTCAACACCGGTGTCGTAGTCAATCTTGCTTTCAATTCTTGGAAACTCTTTTCACAAGCATCTGACCATTGGAACTTAATTGCCTTCTGCGTCAATTTAGTCAATGGAGAGGCAAGAGTAGAAAACCACTCCACAAACTTTCTGTAATATCCAACTAAGCCTAAGAAACTGCGAATCTCTGTTGGAGTTATAGGCCTCGGCCAATTCTTCACAGCTACAATTTTCTGAAGATCAACCTTAATTCCTTCATTAGAGACGACATGTCCCAAGAATATGACCGACTCAAGCCAAAATTCACATTTTGAAGATTTTGCATATAATTTGTGCTGATGCGGGGTTTGCAGAACTACCCTGAGATGATCGGCATGGTCTTCTCGACTTTGTGAATATACGAGAATATCGTCAATAAACACTATCACAAAGGAGTCAAGGAATGGCTTAAAAACTTGATTCATAAGATCTATGAAGGCTGCTGGGGCATTTGTTAGCCCAAAAGACATCACCAGAAATTCAAAATGCCCATACCGGGTCCTAAAAGCTGTTTTCGTAATATCCCGCTCCCTGATCTTCAATTGATGATACCCGAATCGTAAATCAATTTTGGAGAAGTACCTAGTACCTTGCAATTGGTCAAACCAGTCATCTATCCTTGGCAGTGGGTACTTATTTTTTATTGTTACCTTATTAAGCTGCCTATAGTCAATACATATTATCAGTGACCCATCTTTTTTTCTTACAAAAAGGACCGGTGCGCCCCAGGGCGACACACTCGGCCGGATGAAACCTTTTTCTAACAAATCTCATAATTGTTCCTTTAGCTCCTTCAATTCTGCCGGTGCCATTCTATAGGGTGGAATAGATATAGGATGTGTGTCTGGCATCACATCAATCCCAAAATCAATCTACCTGTCTGGTTGGATCCCAGGGAGTTTATCCGGAAAGACTCCCGGAAATTCATTCACAACAGGCACAGACTCAAGTGTAGGTGCCTCAGCATCGGTGTCTGTAACCCGGACCAAATGGTAAATACATCCCTTGTTGACCATTTTCGTGGCCTTTAGTTAAGAAATAAACCTACCTTTCGGCACTACACCATCATATTTCCACTTAATAACTGGCTCATTTGGAAATGCGAACCTAACAGTTCTGGTTCGGCAATCAAGATTGGCAAAACATGAATAAAGCCAATCTACCCCCATTATCACATCAAAATCGACCATTCTCAATTCAATAAGATCGGCCACGGTGCCCCGACCACGCAACGTGACAACACAATCCCTATAAACCCGCGTGGTTAAAATAGACTCACCAACCGGAGTAGATACAGAGAACGGCTCATAAATTTGTTCTGGTCCTATCCCAAATTTCATAGCAACATAAGGTGTGACATATGACAAAGTGGAACCGGGATCAATAAGAGCATATACTTCATGAGATTGGACAGTCAATATACCTATGACAACATCTGGAGAAGCCTCAGAATTCTGGCGACCCCTCATAGCATAGAAACGGTTGGATCCTCTCGATTATGCTCCACCCCTAGCTGCACCACGTGCTGCAGGTGTTGGAGTGCCTCGAGTTGGAAGAGGTGCTACGGATGTAGTAGCTGCAGAACTGGCTGGATGTACCATGCCCCTACCCGCACCTTGGCAGGACGAACGACAATCCCTCTGAATGTGACCCCTCAATCTGCATCTGTAGCATATGGGTAAGTCCATGTAGCATATTCCTAGGTGCATCTTTCCACACCTAGGGCATGGGGGCTTCCTCTGCTGCTGGAATCTACCACCATGATGACCCTAATTATTGGATCCCCTGTTGCCCTGATTGGGCCTGAAACGGCTCCACTGCTGCTGCTGACTAGGCCCTGATGGCGGTGCACTAGCCGAAGACTGAGCAAAGGACTGTGATGTCCCTGACGACCCTCCTCTGAATGTTGACTTGCCACCACCTGAAGAACCACCAAAGTTGCCCGTAGACCGGGCCTTATTACTACCCTCTTGCTCCATTTTGTTCCTTAATTTGCGGGTCTCTGTGGCTTGAGCGAATGCCACCGTCATTCCATAGTTCATATCATAATTCAAGGCTGTTGTAGCGGCCTTATTAATTACCAAGGGACTAAGGCCCTGTACAAATCGGCGAACTCTAGCCTCCATAGTGGGAAACATGTAAATGGCATATTTAGATAGGTACGCGAATCTCATATGGTAATCCCACACACTTGAGCTACCTTGCCTCAAGTTCTCAAACTCAGCAGCACGGGCTGCCTTAGTCTCGGCAGGTAAGAAATGATCAATGAAGGCATCGGCAAACTTACTCCACCTCGCCGGAGAGCTCCCCTCTTCACGGGACTCCTCCCATAGTTCAAACCAAGAATATGCCACCTCTTTCATGCGGTAGGAGGCCAATTCCACTGTCTCTGTTTCAGTAGCACGCATAACTCTGAGAGTCTTGTGCATCTCATCAATGAAATCCTGGGGATCTTCCTCTGGGTTAGTACCCGTGAACATTGGAGGATCCAACTGGAGAAACCTGTTCACCCTGGAACCAGTAGAATCCCCTGGCTGACTGGAAGAAGTGGGTGCAATATTTGACCTCTGGGTCTGGGAAGCCACTATTTGAGCCAACATCTATATGGCTCCCCCAAGATCAAAATCAGAAACACCAGAATCGGAAGCTGGAACTAGAGGTGGAACTGGTATATCAGTTGGAGGAACTGTTGCACCTTCAGTAGGTGTAGGGACAGGTGTGGTCTGATCAGTTGTAGTAGAGTCAGGCAGTGTAGTAACTGGAAGAATATTCTCACTCCTCGGGTTCTCAACCGCATCATCAATTATACGATCAACTGTCACTCCTGGGGTGACATTGGCTCTTTGGCCAGTTCTTGCCTTCTTCTTAGGTGCCATGTACTGAAAATTAGAGCAACTCAGGAGTGAAAGGAGGAACAATCTTACAACAAGCTTTATCGCACGATCAAGAACATGAAAGAAGGGTATTATTCCTAAATGCCCATATAGCATCCTAATTATAGATGTGGTCAACAACACAATGATAATAAGGACTCTAGTAGACACGGCTCCGAGACATCCCAGGACAGTTTAAACCCTTAAGCTCTGATACCAAGTTTGTCACGCCCTAAAACCCGAGGAGCGTGACCGGCGCTCAACCGAGTGAACCCGACCGAGCAAGCCTGTTAGATTTCATTCTACCCAAACTCATTCACGAATAGAAATATACATATTTTCATTAATTAGACAAAAATGTGTTCATGTCTACAATACCAATTCATTTCCAATAGTTTCATCATTTTCAAAGTCTCAAATGGACAAGTAATACCACCACAACATAACATTGTGTATCTTTCCCCAGCACCAATACATAACTCACACTATGTCTACGGAGCCTCTATAGATAAAGAAAAGTACAATGATAATGCTGGCAACAAGGCCCCGGCTATATCTCAAACCGAATACACAAAGTACAAAAGATACATGACCCCAAAATGAAGTGGGGCTCACCAAGTCAGCTGGGAAGAAGGTGTACTGCTATCACTGATCAATATCTCCTGCTGTGGAACCACCTGCATCTATTTAAAGATGCAACGCCCCCGGCAAAAGGGACGTTAGTACCGTCGAATAACACTAGTATGTATAACTAAATAGCCTCTCAATAGAATGACAAATAATACAAACAAGATTATCATAATATCAATGAAAGCCTTAATTAACATCAAACCTCAATTTAGGATCAAGACAGTGTTCAAATTAATTTTCATATATCACATTGGGAGATTTTTAGTATCGATATACCATTGTCCACAATACCATTATTCACAAAACTAGTACCACCGTACTCTTAGCACGGAGTCCGATCACGACCCGATCGGCTAGGCCATCTCATTAGAGACATCAACCACAATTTCTCTCAATATCAATACCACCATCTTTAACACGGAGTCCGATCACGACCCGATCGGCTAGGCTATCTATTAGGGACATCGACCACAATCACAATTTCCAGCACAATCACCACCATGTGTGCAGCATGGTGTCCGATCACGACCCGACCGGCTAGGCTGTCTTATTTGAGGCATGAACCTTTTTATATCAGTCATCACATTTCGTATTACTTTCACACCTTTTCATTTCATTGGCACTAATGGCCATTATTATAAGATCATTCTTGGCACGTTGGCCATATTCAGTATTTCATGCTCACCTTATCAATTTCAAATAATATTATCATCATCAACAACAAATACAATACAAATCAATGTATGTAATACACATGTGAGAAATTTTAGAGTCTAAGGCATATAGAGATATTTCACAAAATTTGGCATAATAGCCTTCATTTGAACTTGACTTAAAGTCGAAATATTATTAATGCACAGCCCGTATTTTTAACACATCCTCAATTGGTAACATAACATGAATAAAGTATTTGGTAGCATAACATGAATAAAGCATTTAGGATGCTTGTTGAATATATATCTTTCAACCCAATCTTACTCGGAATGGCCAGTCTCATAATGAATCACTCGGGACTTACATAATTTACATGAATATCGTGGGATTCAATTCTAAGAGAAGAGTTTAGCCAACATACCTCACTTGAACTTCCTTAAACTCTAAAACGTTCCAGAATTCTTAGTAACTTCAATCTATTGTAGAAATATAACAAATTGAATCAAAATTTGGAAGATGATCATGGTTCTAGCTCACTTGAGCATTTTGTCAAACACTAGGTGTGCATAAGGTTTCAAAGTCCTTTTTATGAAGGATTCCATCATCCCACAACCCAATCCTTACCATTTTTAGCTCGACAATCTTCCTACACCCTTTGATATCACATGCATGTAAAATAATCAACTCTCATGCCCAAAAATTATCTTGCTAATTACCCATTTTCAGATGATTTCGAAATTAGGGTTTAGGGTGTAGAATCTTACCTCTAGGATAAAGACCTAATGAGCTTCCCTTCTTAATCTTCCAAAACTTGAACAAGAATTGAAGAAAAATTATTGAAGAACACCTTCTCACTCTAGGACACTCTCTCTCACTCTAAAATATCAGATTATGTCTCAAAAATGGCCCAAAGAGTGTATTTAACGAAATATGGTCGAGTTTTAAAAACCCAAAAATGGAGCTCCGGAACAGTTCTGCGGTCGCATATGCGACCGCATATCGGTCGCATAATTGCTGATAAAATGACCAAAAAAGTTATCTGTGTATGCGGTCACTATGCAGTCCGTATAACTGTTATGCGGTCGTATAATGCACCGCATAACATTTATGAGGTCGCATAGTAGACCTCATAATTGCTTCCAACTGACCCAATTAACTGCCTCACTATGCGGCCATTATGCGGTCCGCAGAGTGATTCTACGGTCGCATAATGGACCGCAGAAATGTACATTTCCGCCAAAAATTTTCTTTTACTTTTCGGTGCATTGTTCAATCCAAAAAGTATCCTCAAACACGTAAGCCTAGTCCGGCACCATGAAATATTATTTTCTTTGCATATTTTACTGGGTTTTACACTTAAGTACTTCGAAATTTTCCGGGGTGTTACAGTAATCACCTGACTCTATAGGAACATATCCATAACCAATTATCGTCGATGTGCAATCCGATCCACTAATAATAAGACCTTGCAATATGCAACCCTATCCACACATATTACTGTAGTGGTGTGAAACCCGATCTATACATATTACTATTGTGGCGTGCAACACGATCCTAACACAACAACATCAATAATCAATATCTGCTTACAAAGTCTGTGGTGCTAAAATTCTCATCTTTACACAATATTTAACTCTCCAACACATAAATATATTTATGAGCAATATAATTGAGAGGCTCCTGATTATAACAATAGGAATGCGGATAAGATCTCATATGGCTAAAAAAATGGCTATGGCTAATCATGTAACTCAATTCATATCAACAATCCAATAAAAAAAATTATATGCAACAGTCTTTTCTTAACATTTAACATAAAAAGATTAAGCCATGGATCCACCAAATCATGAATCAATAAGACAAGTATATGACTATGACTTAACAAATAAGTTTAAAATAGAAATCATGTATGCCCAAAAAAAATGCATTTCAATCATGCTTCTAAGCCACAATTACAAGTCATCAGGTAGTCATAGAATCAATGAAACATGAACAATAAGTTCACATAGTCCCAACAAGGCATAATAATATGCCAAACGTTACCAGATATGGTCATAACTAGCTATGCATATACACTTATCACCTCACATATACGTGGCTCCTAAATAAGCAGCAAGTAGCAACTAGATCACATATGGTGAGAATTTCCTCTTACAAAGACAGACAAGAGACTTACCTGCACTCGGTAAGCTTGAACTTTCCAAAATAGCTTTCTCTCTGAAACCAACCTACAAACAACTCCAATCTAGTCAAATACCACTCAATAATGTCAAACAAATCCATAAGAATCAATTTCAAATAATAAAGCTTCAATCTTTAATCAAATACCCAAAAGGAACAAAAGTGTCATGACCCAAAATTCCACCGGAGCAATGATGACACTTGACACTGCTTGCTACGCAAGCCAATAACCAATATGAATAAATAAACTTTATCTTCAATAAAAGTATTAAATAGTCTCAAATGTGGAATAATATAAATAACTTAAGTCAAATAATGATACAACTGAGAACTATCCCAAAATTTGGTATCACCGTGTCACTACCCAAAATCCAACTAGTCGTGATCGCACCTAACCCCAACCCGCTAGGTAAGCCAATTATCAAAAATCCTATTCAATGAGATTTAATTAGAAAATAAATGAAGAAATAACTGAACTTTTATACAGGGAATTCCCAAGGACTGGTAGTACAAATCATGAGTTTCTAAGATTTAGATTTTTACAAGACTGAATTAAAATAATTACAACATCTGTTTGAAATGTAAAGGAACAGAATTCAAATCTAATGATACCAAGGACAAGTGATAGCCGTAACTGGAACACAGTTACATCTTCAGATCCAGCTCCTGTCGTACATAACAACATCAATATCCAACATCTGCACGCAAGGTGCAGACGTGCAGTATGAGTACAACCGACCTCATGTACTCAATAAGTAACAAACCGAACCTTAGGTTGAAAGTAGTGGCGAGCTGGAACAAAGGTCAGAGGCTAACACCAATATCCAACAACAGTTCATAATAACATAATAAAAGTACAGATAGAAACAACTCAGAGATAAAATGCTCATCTCGTTCACAGTTCCAAAAAAATAGGCATGCTTTTCAAAGATGTTAGTAAAACTCAGTTCTTTTCACCAAATCACCGGAGATATGAGTAAGTCTGAAAAATGTAATTTTTTTCCCAAAAATCTTTCAACAATAATTAAGATGTCTTATTTTCAGGTAGCATGAGGAAAGTACATGTCTATAACTACATGTCAATATGCAAGTGAAATCATGAATGCCACCAAAAATCGGGTAACATGAGGAAATGCATCTCTATGCATGTATCTCAAGTATGCATGTCAAATGCAATGCATCTCAGTGATGAACTCATGTACTTACACTCTAAGAGTACTCAATCTCACTATTCTCTCTTACCATGCTCAACACTTCACACACTTAGTCACTCGGTACTGTACAAGGCAGATCCAGCCCAAACATAAATAAATCTAGGATAGATCCAGCCCAAATGTAAATAACTGCTAGCATTGCGCCCGCTGTGGATGTGCAGACTCCGGAGGGGCGATCCAGTCCAAGTGCTATAATAAGCCAAATCCTGGAATAAATCAAATAAGCATGCTCTTTCGTGCAGCCAGATCGCATAAATATCACTCACAACAGGCCCTCGGCCTCACTCTGTCGTCAATCTCTCTAGTCTCTCGGGCTCACAAAAATCATGATAATCAGCCCAAACAGTGACGATATGATGTATAAATAAAGAAAAACAGATATTGAGATATGATATGCAAATAATAGTTGTGACCGAGTATAAATTTCAAATTAAGTAATTAATTCAACATGTGACACGACCTCTGTGGGTTCCAACAGAATAATCATATAGCCTAAGCATGATTTCTAACATGGATCACCGCTCAATTACTCTAGCACGTAGAGATTTCACGGTTACAGATAAGACTAGGTAACTACACAGTACCATAGAAACAACCGAGTCATGAAATACACGGTGCACGCCCACATGCCTGTCACCTAACATGTGCGTCACCTCAACACCAAATACATATCACGTATATTCAGGGTTCATACCCTCAGCACCAAGTTTAGAAAAGTTACTTACCTCGAACAAGCAAAATCCAATACCGAGCAAGCCAAACAATGCTCCAAAAATGTCATCTCGTGTGTACTGACCTTAGAACGGCTGGAAACTAGCTAAAAGCAATTCAAATACAACAAATGAAGCCCAAGGAAACAATTCCAAGTGATAAAGGTTGAATCTTTAATCAAAAGCCCAAAGTCAACCAAAACGTCAACCCTGAGCCCGCACCTCAGAACCCTACAAAACTCACAAAATCTGACAACCCATTTAATTATGAGCCCAACCATACTAGTTTCACTCAAATCCGACTTTGAATCGATGTTCAAAAATCAAGAATTCGCTCTATGAAACTTTTGTCAAAACCCCCCAACTTTCTCTTTTGAAATCATCAACCAAATACTAAAAATGAAGATAGATTCATGAAATATAAACAAAACCGAGTTGAGAACACTTACCCCAATCCATATGGTGAAAATCGCCTCAAAACTTGCCTCAATCTGAGCTCTATAGCTCCAATTATGCAAAAATGGTCACAACCTCCGAAATAGAGTACTTTATAATCACTCGGCAAATTAATGAATCACGATCGCTGAACAACCTTCGCGATCGCGATTAATAACCTACACTGCCTCCACAATTATGCTACATGATCGCGAACTAAGTCATGCGAACACGAAGCACACATGAAGCCACACTCCACGACCACGTTCCCTCATACGCAACGCGATGAAGAAGCTCCCAACTCCAGCTTTCAGCCTAGCCCTATGCGAACGTGATGGCTCTTATGCGAATGTGATGCCCAATGTCAAGAAACCAACGCGAACGCGGACATCTACTTACGAATACGAAGAAGGAACTACTCAACTCCATATTTTTCATCTACGCTATCACACCTCTAAGTACGCGATCGCGAAGAAGACTTGGTGCACTAGTCACCAGTAGGGACCAGCAAGGCCAAAATAAAGGAAAATGATCTGAAACACACCCGCAAATCACCCGAGCTCCTCGGAACCCCGTCCAAACATACCAACAAGTCCCATAACTTAATATGGATCTACTTGAGACCTCAAATCATGCATACCAATATCGAAGTGACAAATCACACTTTAGATCAAACCTAAATGAACTTTGAACTTTAAACTTCTAAAACTAGCGCCGAAACATATCAAATCAACCGGAATGAACTCAAATTTTGCACACAAGTCCCAAATGACATGACTAATCTATTCCAATTCCCGTAACCACAATCCGAATCCGACATCCTCAAAGTCAACTCTCGGTCAAACTTATGAACTTTCCAAACCTTCAAATTTTCAACTTTTGCCAATTAGCACCGAAACCTTCTAGAATTATCCAAATCAAATTCGGGCATATGCCCAAGTCCAAAATCACCATCCGGGCCTAGTGGAACCATCAAAACTCCATTCCAGGGTCAAATACACAAAAGCCAAACTTGGTCAACTCTTCTAACTTAAAGTTTCAAACATAAAATTCATTCTTCCAAATCACTTCTGAATAACCTGAAAACCAAAACCGACAATTCACAGAAGTCATAATACATCATACGGAGCTACTCATGCCCTCAAACTACCGAGCGAAGTGCAAATGCTCAAAATGACCGGTCGGGTTGTTACATACTCCCCCACTTAAACATACATTCGTCCTCGAACGTGCCAAGAGTAGTTCTAAAGCCATCAAACCGTCGTGTAACCTTACCATGCACATACCCGGCGGTGATCCCACATCACCCTAATGTATATAAGCCTGACGACACAACATAACTAAAAATATTTAATTCAACCTTAGCTCATAACATTAGAATCCAGTTTCCAACATCCTGAATTTCCTATGAGACATGAATCTCGCATCTACATACTGTGTAAGTCTGAACAAGCTGCATCAAGCCATAATCATAACCCAAGACACAATCGCATGGTATACCACTTACTTCAAATACTAATACAATAATTTCTAACCACTGTAGCTGCTTGAAAAATAAACCTGGTAATGGTAATAAACCTCTTATCAAACAAAACCTCGTTCTAAAACCTTCATACACTGCATATGATGAAAGAAACACGCAAAAACTCATAACCACTCATCAGGTCAACAAGTCATGGAGCTCCCTCTACTTCGACAAGAACTATAGCCAATTTCTATGCCAACTTCTGATATTATTCCTCCATGCATACTATAATCAAATCCGATAGCACCCATTCTACATCCGATGACCCCATCTAATTTAATACGGCCGCCCTAGTGACATGCCCCACCAATTCAACCTAGAGAGACAAATTGTGCAATCCGTGCAGCAATACGCAATAATTCAAATGCACCCAAAAATAGGAAATGACTTAGATGAGAGAACCGTCCTACAAGCTCAACAAGCACCACCACAACCGCAATGCTACGAACCCATCATATATAGTGGAACCAAGACACACGAATCTAACACAAAAGATCATATTCTATCATAGCCCAGATGCAATACGTGACCCATCCAAACACCAATCTATATGAAATACCTCGAGTCCCCAATGCTCAAAATCAATAACCATAAGCAATTCAACGCCAAGTACACAAGTTCATGACCATAACTATGGAGAAGCAAACAACACAATACCATAGTCTGGAAAGAACATAACCAATGCACAATCACTCATTCAATACGCTAATACCCATCTCTCTCAAATTCTGCTATAAGGCCCAAACAGAACCGCACCATGTGTGCATATAACCAACAAGTCATAACCCCTCGTAGCATAGAGAAGTAATACATAGATCATATCATAACACGAATAAGCTCAACTCTAACTGAATGGAACATCCCCCAACAATAGCAGTACGAAGTCAACCAATCCGACCTGGTGTAGAATACACATCCTCGTTGGGCCCACCAATAGGCCCCAAATCAATTCTAGTCATCCACAAATATATAAATAATCCTCCAAAATTCTACAATGACCTAACCATAACACATACTATCATCTGGCTAGCTTTGGCCACACCTTCACCATCCACACCCACAAAATAATCTGCTTTTGAGAACTCCCGGTCTCCAAATCTATAGAACACATGAATCACCATATATGATCCCAACTTCAGCGCCCAAATGTCTAACACATCTCTCATACACGATCATCCCACAAGGAATACTTCTATAATTCTTCCGTGCCACATAGCAAAATTTGAATATCAACAGTCGATCAACCAGACGAGTATCGTAGTACCAATGAAGCATCTGTAAGTCAACACTCAGTGCATCTTCTAAAATGTACACTCTCCTCAGGCAATACCAAGTAGTAATATCATTCATCTAGTCATCTGAAACCGCCCATGTTGTTTAAGTATTCATGTTCTTCCCTTCAAAACTAAACTGTGACCTTACACACGCAAATCTAATCTTAATATCACACAACATACCGCATCTATCATGCCATCGTATGAAAAGAATCTCATAATCGACTTTGAGTTACCAGCAGAACACATACCCGATCAGTCAGAAACCTTCCATTGATCCCATCCAGGAGAAAATCACAATACGCAACATGCTCCTCATGCCGGTAGGAAATATCTGTCTCAACCTGTGGTAGAAACCATCGAGAACTCTTCGAAACCCATTTGTACATAACCAAGCCATCAAAACTGAATATCTCTAACTCAACTAAGCCACGCAGGTTGCCAAACCCAAAATTATTTCCACAAAATACCTTTAGAGACTCACCACATCATAGGTACCCAAGGAACCGATCATACCCATTACCGTGCTGATCCAACCTACTACCAAGCCATCCTATTTTCTCTAAATTCCTTCCAAATTACCCTCAAGTTGACACACCTCCTCGCCATAATACCATGATCCTAAACCAAAACTCACCCCACAAGATCCTAGAATAAAATCACATCGCCCAAAGGCCCATAAGTTGTTGTGTTCTCTATTAAGCACCCCAAATGTACCACAACCGATACACCCACTCTAAAGAGACCTTCTATGAATCTAAAGTTGTTTCCTTCACCTTCCTGATGCTGAAATGTAGAATCCATAATGATATAGAAATGCCACAAGTCTCGACACCATCCAACTTAAATCTCAAATTCTAGTCATATACAAATCCGCAAAATTCTCAATTGCTACTTATATATCTTGAATTCATTAGAACCTTCTCGAGAGTCATCCACTCTACTCAAATCGCAATTGCACTAACCAAATGGGCCGAATGACTTGTGTCCTATTAGCATGACAACACCCTAAGAAGTAATCAACACCTTTAAGAAACCGAGCAATTTCCTACTCCCCGCACACCACATCCTTCACGAATAACAACTCAATCATCTCATGATTCCCAGATACCCATAAAGTGTAACATAACCCATATCCAGAAATTCCTTTACTCGAGTCATCCTCTATCTGAACCTCCACAAGTCACATGACTATGCAATCAAATCGGTGATAGCAGACTCCCCCACTTGGCCCAAAGCCATAGATAAAAACACTCGATAACTCACAATACCCATACTGTATTACTACCATAATACTACAGGGAAATTCAACTAAATCGTTCATAAGATCACATAACACAAACCATATAATACCTCAAATCATCTACTAAGCTCGCATACATCCATGTGACGGTCAGGTCAACTATTACAACCAATCCAAACTCAAATCGCACAAATATAACCCACTGGTAGAAAAGAAAGCCTCCACACAATACCATAAGGGTCACACATCCGTAGATTACCTCGCAGGTGATAACCCACTTGCTTAGCTTCAAACTGACATCTCTCTATAACCTTTCACAGCCACAACTGCTATGCCATCCCTTAATCTTCCTGAGTCTAAACTCACAACAAGACATGAAAATCTACTTCGTTCCACAATTAAACAACATGAAAAAATCTTTCAACACACTCATAACTCGAGACTACATGTCACATCAAGACAGAAATCAAGCACCCAATAGTCCTTTTCACCTCCCAAACAAACTTGTCCTGTCATATTCATACCATCTGAACACATCCCGCAGTCACATCATACTCATCATATGGTCATCCAACCACTCATCGGGCCACAAATTCCACTAATAAGGAAACTACCAGACTTATAAGTCCAAAAGCACGTTCCCACATAGCTGAAATCCCAGTGCTCAAGCTATAGTCGAAACTCGGCCTCAAGTCCTCCAAACTGGCTCATCATTAGAAGACAGAAATCATATCTCGCACCCCATACATGGAATCACAAATCATCGACGCATAGCTAATACCGAGCACTCCTATGCACATACGAATGCGTGGAAGGGATTCAAAGAGTTAGGCTTCAAGCTGAATCAATACCACATGATAAGGAAAGAAAGATGGGAAGTTTATCCTAAATGCCTTGTAGCCTCTCGAAGATAGGAATGGACGTCATCATACCGATCTGCAAGACTCTTCTAGACACTTGCTCATGACTTGTAGAACCTATGAACCTAGAGGTCTAATACCAACTTGTCACGACCCAAAATCCAACTAGTCGTGATGGCACCTAACCCAACCCGCTAGGTAAGCCAATTATCAACAATTCGATTCAATGAGAGTTAATAAGAAAATAAATGAATAAATAATTGAACTTTTATACGAGGAATTCCCAAGGACTTGTCACGCCCAAAACTCGGGGAGCGCGACCGGCGCTCAACCAAGAGAACCCGGCCAAGCAAGCCTGCTAGATTTTCTTCTACCCAAACTCATCCATGAATAATGAGGATATGTACTCTATTAATCAAATACTGAAAAGATTTCATTAACAACTTCCTCTTCATTACCATTAGCAGCTTCATTCAAAATTTTAAAAATATTATGAGTTTATAGATTTAATGAAAAACATGATTTCCAAATACTAACATTTCTAGTTCAATTCCCAATATCAACCACAACCCACAACCTGCCTGCGGATCCTTTAAGTATAATAGAATAGTAATACGAAAATACCGCCAACAAGGCCCCGGCTATACCTCAAACCACAATGCATGAGAAACAAAAGATACATGACCCTGGAATAAAGTGGGGCTCACCAAGTCAGCTGGGAAAAGAGTGTACCGCTATCACTAATCAATGTCGTCTGTTATAGAACCACCTGTATCCATTAAAGATGCAGCGCCCCCGACAAAAAAGATGTTAGTATCGTCGAATAGCACTAGTATGTATAGCAAAAAGTCCTCTTTCAAAATAGAATGCCCATATAAGAAAAAAACTACACATAGAAACAGCAAGTCACAATCCACAATATTCAAATGTCCAGTTAAAACATAATAATTTTCAAAATAAGAACTTCATATACAAATTTTTTGTCGGGAGATCATTAGCACCGATATACCACCGTATTTGTTAGCACGGAGTCCGATCATGCCCTATCGTCTAGGCCATCTCCACACGAGCAATGTGGTTTTACATGTGATGCGAAAGAAAGCTGTTACCAAGAGTAATACCACCATGTGCGCAACATGGAATCCAATCTCCACCCGATCAGCTAGGCCACCTTCCCACATATGCCGTGTGGGTTGACTTTTCCAATTCACAGTTATTACCAGTTTCATCCCAATTAAGGGGAGTAATCACAATATTTCCCATATTTATATTTCATCCCAAAAAGGGAATAATCACAATCTACCCTACACCGGCATGTGTAGTTTCAGGTGTGGGCTTTATGACCCACCCTTCCTCTGCTTTGCTAATGATGCTCCCAAAAATATTTTTTATTCGATTTGCATACAGAGGTAACATAAATACAATTATTCTCACATCAACATCTTTAACATTGTATAAATTATCAGTATATATTTCCAGTCACTCACAACAACAATATTTCCTTGGCTCATTTGGCCATTCGCAAGATTCTTTATTCCTGGCACGATGGCCGTATTTCATATCCCACACTTTCACCTCTTTCAAATTCAAAGATCACCATCAAATATCAACATATAGAATATTCTGAAATTCACAACTTTAAGTTCATTAGAAATGAACAATTTAAGCACAATAGATTTCTTTCCGAGAAATAGAGTAAAATAATTGGCAATTGTTGCGCAAGTTAAAATCATCAATAAGTAACACACCATTTATTCTTGAAATACTTTTCCCAAAAAAGGGAAATACACAATTTTCACTCACGAATATGTAAGAACGCAAAACACATTGAAAATACTCACAAAGCATAGTATTAGTTGAAGCAGCCATATATGGCATGACTTGAATACAAAAGCTTTTAGGCAATTTTATTTTCGTAGTCATTTTAAAATAGATGAGTCGAGGCTCGTTTCATAATCTTAATCAAATATTCTGATTTCATTGGCACCACTAGCCACAACTATAACTTAAATTCTTGGCACATTGGCCACACTCTATATCCCAAATTTACTTATTTCACTTCCAACCATCTTTATAGATTATCAACAATAAGACATTTCCAATCAAGATTTTAGGTAGACATATGAGCTATTAAGAGTCTTAAGAATATTGAGATTTTCTAACACAATTTGGCATCATAACCTTCATTTGGAACATGACTCAAAGACATAACATTTTAATACACATATCATTCTTGAACACATTCCCAAAGAATAACATAATGTGATAGGAACATTCGGAACAAGTTTTGATTACACAATTCTCAACACTTTTCTTATTCGAGACAATCGAATATATTGGGAACAACTCGGAACATAGAATTAGAAACTTGAGACAACCATACTTGGAACTTACGGGAACATCATGGAATTCAATTCTAAGAGAGAGTTTAGCCAACATACCTCGCTTTGAGCTTTTCTTTTATTACTACAACATTCCGGAAATTCTAGCAATCCCAAACTATTTTGAGACATAATAAAATTGAACCATAATTAGGAAGATATTCATGGTCTCAGCTCATTTGAGCATTTTATCAAACACTAGGTGTGCAAATTTAACTACAAGGTTCTTCTACAAGATTTCCTTCACTCCACAACCCAATCTTTACTTATTTGAGCTCAACAATCTTTCCACAAGCCTTATTAGTACAAACATGTATAAATAATACTCTTACACCCAAGAACCCATCTTTTACCCCAAACTCGAAATTGAAGACTAGGGGTTTGAATCTTACCTCTTAGATGAAGATCTTGTGGTTGGCTTCCTTGATACTTGAAGTTTGGTGCAAGATTGGATGATTATAATGTTAGGTTTCCTCCTTCTCTCTCTAAAATGCTCTTACCTCTCTCTAAAACCCTCAGAAAAACACCCCAAAATAAGGCTCTAAGGCTATTTATGAAAATGGGGTTGGGTTATGAAAATAGAAAAATCAACCCTCCGAAATCAAGTATGCAGTCGCATAATGGACCGCAAAAGGGATATGCGGGTCGCACAATTGACCACAAAACTGGTGCCCAAAACAGGGCTGCACTTGTCCATTCTGCGACCAGTTTTGCGGTCGCATAACCACTTTTGCGATCGCAAAATTGGCCGCAGAATCACCTTCTGCTAGCCTTTGGTAATTTTGCCATACCTTCTTGTAGGAGTGTCCAAATGACGAACGGTTTGAAGCGTTATAAACTAGACTTGAAGATCTTTAATTTGATAGGTCATCCATTACATAAACCCTTACATAGATGTAGATATACTCGTTCAGAGTTATGTCTAGTGCGTACCCATTCGAAACTTTAGTCTATCATGAAATTTCCAACTTGACTTGGACTTAGGGCTCTCCTTAGGCCCCACATCACTTATAATATGCCTCGCACACTTATTATCATATCCAATTGATATCCATTATATTAATAGCCATTGTCTGCACACAAAATAATATAATGAGCGCATATCAACTTTCTTACTAGCGTTCAAGTACTTCAAAATTTTCTGGGGTGTTACATTCTCCCACACTTAAGAACATTCGTCCTCGAATGTTTTACAAGTCACTTCTAAGAATAGAGTTACCATCCTTTTGCCTCCAATCATTAAGCATAGGCACTTATGACTACATGGGTCTCATACTTGCTTTCCAAAATCTCAACTTACTTATGGCCCTTAAATTTGGCTATCTTTACAAATTCTTAAACATTTAGATAGAGTTTCCTCTATAACTTGGCCTATCCACCTGCCAGAGAATAAACAAAATCACCCTATCAACACATCCACAACTCGACAAAGCATCACAATGTATATCAACAGCACTAATCTCAACATTACAGGTATTATATTATCAAGAGTGATATTTGGACATAAACTGCACATTTTTAAATCATAACACCTAGAAATTACCTTTCAAATCAAAACCAATTGCTATACAATCAAGTGAGAATATTTTATTTCCACAACACTTTCGGCCTTCAAGTGACCTTCTCGACTTACAGACTTCGCCATAACACATGGATGACAACTTCCCAACTTCCAGTCTTATCCAACATGGATGACAATTAGGTACCTCTCATAAGCTAACTATCTATTAGCTTCACGTTCAATAACCTCCACCGAAACGATATACAAAGGATTTCCAATTACCTCCTTAGACAAAGACACATGAACCACCGGGTACACGGAGGACAATAATAGGGAAACATCATATTCACAGTTTGGCCTATTTCCTTCAAGATTTCATAAGGCCTATTGTGATTATACATACTTTACCTTTATTAGCAATTCACATAACATATTCATAGAGAAAGCTTGAGAATGACCTGCTCACTTTCTTCAACTATAAATCCCTACGCCAAACACCCAAACTAAACCTTTGGCGACCTCTAACAATTACTCTAAGATGTGCTAGCTTTAATATTACCATAAAACTTCGTATCCAATATGTTTGTTCACTGGATGATGCTTCTTCTATGACATGTTTGAACCTTCAATCCCCATAGGTTACTATAAATATGAACAACGAGGTTAGAGATTGGGTAGAATAATTCAAGAATCCATCAATGTGCTGAGAACGACATTTCAGGAGGTTATATCCTAAGGGTTATGAAGGTTACTACCAATAGCGCTGACATGATTAATCATGGTGATGACATCATTGATTCGACAAATGAGTCATAGAGTTTCCTAGTATGCATTGATAATGTAGGGACCATGTACATGATCTTAAGATACAAAGAATAGCTCATATGGTTGTTCTGACTCTATCCTAAATTCCATACCAACATAAGGATTTGACATATGACAAAGTGGAACCCGGATCAACAAAAGCATGTACATCATGAGATTGGACAGTCAATATACCTGTAACCACATCTGAAGAAGCCTCCAACTTTTGACGCCTCCTCATAGCATAAAACCTGTTGGGTCCTCCCGAGCTCTGAATACCACCCCTAGCTGCTCCAAGTTGTGCGGGCGTTATAGTGCATCGAGTTGTGGGAGGCGTTGTGGATATACTAGCTATAGAATTGGCTGGTTGTGCCACACCCCTGCCCATGCTCTGGCGAGACATATAGCAATCTCTTTAAAAGTGACACGTCATACCACACTTGTAGCATACATTGGTACCATAGTGACATACTCCCAGATAACATCTCCCATACTTCACACAACGGGGATGAGGTCCACTAAACTGACTTGTCTCACTGACCTGGTATTTACCCTTTCTGCATACATCATAAGCATCCCCATTATCCTTCTTCCACGTTTCCAATGAGGGAGCAACAATTCCAGTACTGGTTTGCTGTGTGGGCCTTTTGAATTTCCCAGATCTAAAACCCCAAACACGTTTCTAAGAATACTCACAACACGATGCCAAATGTTC